>NW_007247349.1:36122-142124 GCF_000164805.1 Carlito syrichta
GCTCTTAGATGTGACACGAGTTTGAATTATAAGTTGTGTGAAAGCCAAAACTGCAGTTTGCAGAAGAATGGGAGCAATGATCTTCTAAAGTTAGCTTGTGTTCATCCCGGTCTCAGAGTTTTTATGTTTTGAGCTCACAGGAGCTTAATCTGGTTAGTGTTGAGCAGAAAGGGGGAGGAAATGGGGTCAATAGCTCATGAACGCATCCTAGTGGTCTCGGAGTCAAAGGCTCTTCCGGATCCCTAAAGCTCAGTGGGCTTCCGTGGCTGGCTCCCAACACCAGAATGTCAATCAGATGGCAAGCCTGTGATCACAGCAGTTTCAGAGTCCCAGGATGAGAGGATGGGCTGAGTTGGGTGGTTTGACAGCAACCTGTGCAATCTAGTGAGGAAAGAAAAGAAAGAAAGAAACAAACAAACAAACAAACAAAGAAACAAAGAAACAAAGAAACAAAGAAAGAGAAAGAAAGAAAGAAAGAAAGAAAGAAAGAAAGAAAGAAAGGAAAGGAAGGAAAGAAGGAAGAAGGGAAAGAAGGAAGAAGGGAAAGAAAGAAAGAAGTGTATTCTCCTACAAATCCTCTGCCCTTAGTCCTTCACCCCTGGACCCCCCATATATGAGGGTCCCCCAAGCTTGGCACCTTCCAGTCACAACCCCTCCAAAGCCTGCCCCCCTGTTGGTGCAGTATTTCCCGAGGCTCTCCTGCTGGGTTCCTGCTGGCTCTCCTCTCTAAAGGGAGAAATGTGCCACAGGCAGGTCGACCCTCCAATTTTGAAACAAGGACCTTCTGCCAAGAAAGTCAAGGGCCACATCTCTAACCTGGGGATATTCCTCACCCCCAAACCCAATTTTCATGACTCTAAAACCAGTCGCCCTGTGAACACACCATGCGCAGTTGAGAATCTGTGTATGATTCTGATGTTTTTGGAGACAGGGTCTGGTTCTGTGCACAAGGCTGGGGTCTGGGGACATGATGGTGTTTTTCTGCCAGTCTTGAAATCACGGGCTCCTGCATTCCTCCCACCTCAGTCTCCAGAGTGACCGGGACAAAGGGTATATTGATCTTAGAGTCCCTGTTTAGATAGGTGCAGAGATGGGGTCTCCCTGCATGTCCCGGGCTGGTCTTGGGTTCCTGGGCTCCAGCTATCCTCCTGCCTCTGACTCCCAGTGCGCTGGGTTTCCAGGCATGGGCTGCTGAGCAAAGACTTCTGGTTCATTTTTGATGAAGGATCAAGGCCAAGTTCGGGGACTCAGCCTTGTCATCTCAGTGCTTTGGGAGGCCGAGACCAACGGCTGGCCCCAGCCTGCAGGCAGACCTGTTGGAGCTACACAGAGAGAGCTCATCTCTCCCTTTCATCTCAAATGAGCTGGGTGTGGTGGTGTGTGCCCGTCATTCTGGCTCCTCGGAATGCCAAGGAAAGCCTCACAGGAGCATGGCAGGTCAAGGCTGCAGTGGCAGGGAGAGAGCCACCACCTTCCAGCCTGGACAATGGAGTGAGACTCTGACTCAAAGAAAAAAAGAAAATAAGGGAAAAAAATAAAATCATCCATTTGTGTATTGAGTTGGGAATCACTGTGAACAGACAGAGATCACTTGGGAAGGAGCCCCCAGCTGTTGGCCTAGAATTCCCAAAAGATGGTAGATCAGCAGACAATTGGGCTATGGCTTTGGGAGGCTGAGGTGAGAGACCGCTGGAGCCTGGGAGTTCAAGTCCTGCCTAGGTCACATAGCAAGACTTCATCACTCCCTGGAATGCAACACTGGAGTTGCACATGGTGGCACCTGCAGTCCAGGCTACACAGTATAAGGTGGCCTCCGTCCTGGGTGTTCCTTTGCATCACCCCTGCCAACAGACCATGCTAGTCCAGGCTGAGCACCGTGGTTAATGTTCATCATTCCCGCATCCTCGGAGGCCAATATGGGAGGCTGCCTGAGCCCAGGAGTTGCAGACCACCTGGGAGACATGGCAAGACTATATCTTGGCAAGAGGACCCCATAATCGAGTCTGGTGTGGTAGACCCCGAAGTCCCAGGTGATCGGGGACTGATGTGGGAGGACAACTTGAGCCCCGCACGTCACATCCCTGGGAGCCACAATCATGCTGCTGCATGCCAACCTGGCTGACAGAGACTCTGGAGAAAAAGGAAGTCTCCCACGTGCATCACAATGGGTGTCCACAGCTCCCCAGGGAAGGGTCCGCGTGGGCAGCAGACAATAGAGTGACCAGAAAAGGTTGGGGACCTCCCTGGGCCCGAGGGTTGCATGCCGGGTGACCAGAACCTGGGCTGGCTGTGGCATTGCCTGACTCCCTTGATTGCTCTGTGCCCAACGGCCGCCCTAGCACAAGACCATCTGTTCCATGAGGTCACAGATGTCTTTTCTGTGGGGAACAAGTGTGGAGTGTTAGGCAGGCTTTCTGGGCCATGTAGCCGAAGGCACGGGACCAACGTGCCCAGTGGCCACCTTTGAAACCTCCTGCGATCGACAGGCTGAAAAGTGCCTTTTTCTCTCCCATCACTGAGGGTGACTACTTGCACTGGGTGGCAGGGTGGTGGTGGTGGTGGTTATTTGGAGTCTGTATCCTGCTCAATGACCCAGGCCGGAGAGCAGGTTCATGCTCACGGCCACCACAGATTCCACCTGCCAGGCTCAGGTGATCCTCCCACATCCACCCAAAAAGTGACTGGAACCACAGGTCTGTGCCAGCATGCCTGGTTAATCTTTGGATTTATTTTTGATGACAAAGACGAGGTCTCTCCCTGTGTCCAGGGCTGGTGTCGAACTTGCAGGCTCAGGCCATCCACATGCCTAGCCTCCAAAGGACTGGGATGCCAGGCTGAGCCCCTGAGACTGGCCTGAGTTTCTGATGGTGGTGGTGATAGCTATTATTATTGTGAGTTGGATTCCTGCTTTTTCGCCCAGGCTGGAGCACAGGGGCTGACTCTTGGACAGCATGGCCTCCACTTGCTGGGCTCTGGTGATCCTCCCGTTTCAGCCTCCTGAGTGGCTGGAAGGACAGGCATGTGCCACCTCACTAAGCTCAATTTTTGGCTTCTTGTAGAGATGAGATCTCACCAAGGTGCCCAGGCTAGTCTTAAACCCGAGGGCTCTGGCCATCCTCTTGCCTCAACATCCCAGATCACTGGGATGACAGTCATGAGACGCCATGCCCAGCCTCCACACCCTTCTCAGGGCCCCACCATGAGGTCCACTCCCTTCTGATGACCTGGGACCCTGGAGAGGGCAGCTGGCATCACCAGCTGAGCCCTCCAGGGGGGGCGCCTGGCATAGAGGTGTGTCCCCACCAAGGTGCTCACTCCTCCTCCCACCTTAATTCCCAGGGTGGTTCCACTTGCTGTTCCCAAGGGCTGCCTCGGGGAAAGGGAGGGTGAGACTCTCATACCACTGGGGGAGCAGGGATGGCCGGGTGATTCACGTCTGTCTCCTTGGCACTCAGGGAGGCCGAGACGGGAAAATGACAAGAGTCAGGGAACTAGAGACCAGGCTGGACACCATAGAAAGCCTCAACCTAGACCCCAAAGAATACCCACAAAACCTTGGATGAGGTCAGGGTTCAGTGGGAGGACTGCATCTGGCACAGAGTTCAAGAACCAACGGGAAGACCAGAATTTTGACCAAATGGAAAGCCTGTGATTACAACATTTTGGGAGGCCCAGGTTGAGAGAATGGCCCTTGTCGTGCAGTTTGAGAGCAGCCTGAGCAACCTAGTGAGGAAAGAAAAGATAGAAAGAAAGAAAGATAGATAGATAGAAAGGAAGGAAGGAAGGAAAGAAAGAAAGAAATCCATTCTCCTGCAAACCTTCTGCCCTCAGTTCTCCCCCCCCACATGTGAGGGTCCCCCTAGGCACCTTTCAGCCCTAACCCAGCGCCCAGTGGCTCCTGTGTTTGGTCCAGGAGTTCCCAGGCTCCCTGGCCGGATTCCTACCAGCTCTCTTCTCTGTGGTGAGAAATGTGCCCCAGGCAGGCCAACCCTCCTATTCAGCAATGAGGAACTTCCGCCAAGAAAGGCCAGGGACAAATTCCTCACCCGGGGACATTTCTTACTCCAAAGTCCCATTTTTCCTGATTTAAAGTCAGTCGCCAGCTGGGTTCAGTGGCTCAGCCTGTAATCCTGCGCCTTTGGGAGGCTGAGGTGAGTGGATAGCCTGAGCCTGCGGGTTCGAGACCCGCCTGGGCAGCGAGACCTCATCTCTACAATAAATCAAAAAATCAACTGGGCATGGAAGCTCATGCCTGTAATTCCGGCTACTCAGAAGGCTGAGGTGGAAGGAGCGCCAGAGTCCAACAGGTCGAGGTTGTGGTGGCTGGGAGTGGCCACTGCACTCCAGTCTGGGCAACCGAGTGAGACTCCAACTCAAAAAAAGAAACAAAACACAAAACACAAAAAACAAAAAAACAAAAAAAAGCCAGTCGCCTTGTGAGCACACCATGTGAAGTTTAGAATCTGTGCACGTTTCTGATAATTTTGGAGACAGGGTCTGGCTCTGAGGCCCAGCATGGTGCCTATGGTCATGACTGTTGTTCATTGCCAGGCTCGAAATCATGGGCTCTGTTGATCCTTCTGCCTCAGCCTCTGGAGTGGCCGGTATGATGGGCACCTTGACTCCAGACCTCCTGTTTGGATGGGTGAGGAGATGGGGTCTCCCTGTGTGGCCCGGGCTGGCCTTGGGCTCCTGGGCTCCAGTCATCCTCCCACCTCGGCCTCCCAGAGTGCTGGGATTCCAGGCATGGGCTGCCTTGCCAGGCCTTCCGGTTCATTTGTTATGAAGGATGGAAGCCCAGCTCAGGGGGTCAGACTCCTCATCCCAGTGCTTTGGGAGGCCAGGCCAGGGGCTGGCCTGAAACCGCATGCTGAGAACCACCCGAGCAACTTGGCAAGACCTCGTCTCAACCCTCCATCCCAAATGAACATGGCATGGTGGCAAACGCCTGTTGTTTTGGCTCCTCGGAAGGCCAGTTAAATGCTCACTGGAGCCTGGCAGACCAAGGCTGCAGAGGCCAGGAGCAAGCTCCCTCCCTAAAGTCTGGGTGAAGGAGTGAGACTCTGACTCAAAGAAAAAAAGGAACCAAAGAAAGGCATACATTTGTGTATGGAGTTGAGATCATCATTAACAGACAGAGATCATTTGAGAAGGAGTCCCCAGCCTTAGACCCAGAGTTCCCAAAAGACCATGGATTGCCAGACAATTGGGCTTTGGATTTGGGAGACTGAGGCAAGAGACTTCTGAAGGCCAGGAGTTTGAGACCAGCCTGGGCCAAGTAGAAAGATGACATCATTCCCCAGAACACAAGCACTGGAGTCACATGTGGTGGTGCACACAGTCCCAGTTACACGGGATGCAGTGGTCTCCATCCCATGGTGTGCCTTTGCATCGCCCCCTCCAACAACATGTGTGAGTACAGGCCGGGCACCATGGCTCACAGCCGTCAGCCCCAGGCCCTGGGAGGCTGAGGCATGAGGCTGCATGAGTCCCCAGGTTAGAGACCAGCAGGGCAGTTTTGCCAGACCTCATCTGAGTGAGAGGGCCCCCAAATTGAGTCAGGCATGGTAGCCTCCGGAGTCCAGGCTGCTCAGAGGCCAAGGAAGGAGGACCGCCTCAGACCCACAGGTTGAGGATCCAGAAGCCACAATCCTGCTGCCATGCCCCAGCTCAGCCTATGGAGACTCTGGCAAAAATAAGACATCACTAACATGTGTCAAGATGGGTGCCCATGACTCCCCAGGGAAAGGTCTGTGTGATCGTAGAATGATAAAATGTTTGGTAGAGGATGGGGTTGTCACTCCGCCCAAAGGAGGCAAACCAGGAGACAGGAACCTGGGCTGGCCCTGGCATTGCCAAACCTCCTTGATCACCCCATGCCCAATGACTGCCCTAACTTGGGTCAGTCTGTTCTGTGAGCTCACATGTGTCTTTGCCATTTGGCACAAGTGTGGAGGCTGGAGTCAGGCCTTCTGGGACTCGTGGCCAAAGGCGTGGGATTGATGTGTCCAGTGGCCAACTTTGAAACCGCCGGCGAACAAGCAGAAAAGTGCATTTTCCTCTCCCATCGCTGAGGGTGACTCCTTGCGCTGGGTGGCAGGGTTGGTGGTGGTGGTGATTATTATTATTTGAAGTTGAAATCCCACTCTGCCACCCAGGCCTTAGCACAGGTGCATGCTCAGGGACACTGTGGACTCCACCTGCTGGGTTCAGGTGATCTTCCCCCCTCGGCCCAAGGAGTGGCTGGAACCACAGGCCTGCACCACCATACCTGGACAATCTTTGGACTTATTTTTGATGGCTGAGATAAGGTCTCACCCTGTGTCCTGGGCTGGTGTCAAACCCACAGGCTTAGGCCATCCACTTGCCTGCACCACTGAAGGACCGGATAGCTGGCTGGGTCACTGAACCGGGCCTGTGGTTGTGGTGGTGGTTGGTATTATTCTGAGTCAGAGTCCCACTCTGTCACCTAGGAAGGAGAGCAGGGACCCACTCTCAGCCACCACGCCCTCCACTGAATGGGCTCTGGTGATCCTCCCGCAGTGGCCTCCCAGGTGGCTGGAATGAAAGGCCTGGACTACCATGCTTGGATCATTTGTTTGACTTCTTGTAGAGATGAGGTCTTGGCAAAGTGCCCAGGCTGGTCTAGAACTTGGAGGTTAAGGCCATCCTCACACCTCGGTCTCCAGAGCACTGGGATGACAGACTTGAGCCCTGCACCCAGCCTCCCCCACTTCAGGGTCCCACAGCGAGGTACACTCCTTACCGATGACCTGGGACCCCAGAGAGTGCAGCTGGTGTAGCCCACCAGGTCCTCTGCTGAGGGAGTGCTTGGTGCATGGGTATGTCTCTTCCAGGGCTCCTACACTTCCTCCCACCTTATTCCTCAGGATGGATCTGCTCACTCCTCTCAGGGGTCATCTCAGGGAAAGAAAGGGTGTGATTCTCAAACATTCACCTGGGCAGGCATGTCCGGGCTATTCATGCATGTCTCTTCATCATTTGGGGAGGCTGAGACAGGAAGATGACTGGAGCCAGGGTGCTGGACACCATAAAAAGGCCTGACCTCAACCTCCAAGCAAAACCCAGAAAACCTTGGGTGAATACAGGCCTTGGTGGAAGGATCGCCTCTGACCCAGAGTTCAAGACCAGGCAGGAGACCAGAATGACGATGAAATGGAATGCCTGTGATCGCTGGAGTTTAGGAGACCAAGACTGAGAGGTTGACCCAAATTGGGCGGTTTGAGAGAAGCCTGGATAAACTAGTGAGGAAAGAAAAGTAAGAAAAAGATAGAAGGAAAGAAAGAAAGAAAGAAAGAAGGAAGGAAGGAAGGAAGGAAGGAAGGAAGGAAGGAAGGAAGGAAGGAGGAGGAAAGAAAAAAAGAAAGAAAGAAAGAAAGAAGAAAGAGAAAGAAAGAAAGGTAGAAAGAAAGAAAGAAATCCATTCTTCTGCAAAACTTGTGCCCTCAGTCCTTCCTCGCCAGCTCACCCACTTGTGAAGGTCCCCCAAGCTCTGCATCTTTCACCTGCAACCCTCCCCATGGCTTCTCCCGCTTTGGTGTGGGAGTTCACAAGGCTACCTGGCAGATTTCCTGCTGGCTTTTTTCTCCAAGGGGTGAAATGTGCCTCAGGCAGGCAAACCTTCCAACTTGGTAACAAGGACCTTCTGCCAAGATAGGCTTGGGACACGTCCCTCACCTGGGGACATTTCTTTCCCCCATCCCATTTTTCCTGGATCTAAAGACAGTTGCTCTGTGAACACACCACGCACAGTTGACAATCTGTGTATAATTCTGGTGTTTTTGGAGACAGAGTATGGCTCTCTGACCAAGGCTGGGGCCAGTGGACATGACCAAAGTTCACTGCCAGCCTCAAAATCGTGGGCTCCGATGATCATCCTGCCTCAGCCTCTGGAGTGCCTGGAAGATGGGCACCTCAAACTCAGACAACCTGTCTGAATGGGTGTAGAAATGGGGTATACCTGCATGGACCGGTCTGGCTTTGGGTTTCTGGGCTCCAGACATCCTCCAGCCTCAGCCTCTCAGAGCACTGGGATTCCAATCATGGGTTTCCATGCCAGGACTTCTGGCTCATTTCAAGGAAGGATGGAGGCTGCGCTCTGGGGCTCAACCTCATCATCCCAGCACTTTGGGAGACCGAGGCCAGCAGCCAACCTGAACCCATGGGTCGAGACCCACCCAGGCACCACAGTGATACTTATCTTTACCCTCCATCACAAATGAGCTGGGCGTGGTTGCATGTACCTGTTGTTCATCTACTCGGAAGGCCAGGGAAAGACTCCTGGGAGCCTGGAGGGCCAAGGCTGCAGTGGCCAGACGTGAGCCACCACCCTCCAACCTGGGTGATGGAGGGATACTCTGACTCAAAGATAAAATGAAAAGAGAAAAAAAAAGAAGAACATCTATTTGTGTTTGGAGTTGTGATCATCGTGAACAGACAGAGATCATTTAAAAAGGAGGCCATAGCTTTGAGTCTAGAGTTCCTGAAAGATGGTGGATCGGCAGACAATTGGGCTGAGGCTTTGGGAGGCTGAGGTGGGGGACCACTGGAGCCCAGGAGTTTGAGATCAGCCTGTGTCCTATAACGAGACTTCATCACTCCCCAGAATGCAAACACTGGAGTGGTGCATGGTGGCACCCGTGATCCTGGCTACATGAGATGCAATGGGCTCCATACCAGGGCTTTCATTTGCATCACCCCAACCGACAGAATGTGCGAGTCTAGGCTGGGCACCGTAGTTCACGTCCATCAGCCCCAAGCCCTGGGAGGCTGAGGCAGGAGGCTGTCGGAGCCCATGGTCGGAGACCAGCCCACGTGATGTTGACAGACCTCGTCTCAGCGAGAAATTCTTAAACTGGGTCTTTTGTGGTGGCTCCCGAAGTCCTGGCTGCTTAGGGACTAAGCCAGAGAAACTCCTGATCCCCGTAGTTCAAGGGCCGGGGAGCCAAGATTGTGTTGACATGCCCAAGCCAGACTGATGAAGACACCGGCGACAAAAAATGACTCCCAGGTGCATGATGATGGGCATCTACAGCTCCCCAGTGAAAGGTTCACGTGGTCGGTGGATGATCGAATGATCAGGAGAGGAAGGAGCCCTCCTGAAAAAGGTGGAAGAGTGGGCTCCCCTGTGGAGACAGGCCTCTGTGCCAGGCACTCCATCATGTTGGTCTCGGCAGGTGACTATGGCTGGATTCTCCAAGGTGCCGGGTGACCAGAACCTGGGCTGGCCACAGCATTGCTGGACTGCTTTGATTGCTCTGTGCCCTACGGCCACCCTAATTCAGGTCTGTCTGTTCTGTGAGCTCACATGAGTCTTTGCCATGGGACAAGAGTGTGGAGGGTGGAGGCAGGCCGTCTGGGATGCATGACCAAAAGTGTGGGACAGACTTGCCCAGAGGCCACTTTTGAAACCTCACACAAACGACAGGGGTTTGCTGATCTCTGAGGTTGACTCTCCATGCTGGGTGGCAAGGTTGGTGGTCGTGGTGGTGGTGGTGATTATTATTATTTGAAGTCTGAATTCTGCTCTGTCGCACAGACCTTAGCGCAGGGGCATGTTCACAGCCACCATGGACTCTACTTTCTGGGTTCAGTCGATCATCCCACAACATCACTCTGAGTGGCTGGAAAGACAAGCCTGCACCACCACACCCGGCTAATCTTTGGTTTTACTTTTGATGCCCAAGACGATGTCTTGCCCAATGTCCTGAACTGGTCTTGAACCTGCAGGTTCAGGCCGTTCACTCACCTCAGACTCTGAAAGGCCAGGATGTCAGGCTGAGCCCCTGAGGTCGGCCTGTGGTTGCGGCCATGGTGGTTGGTATTATCATGGTGAATTGGAGTCATGCTCTGTCACCAAGGCCAGAGCACAGGGGCCTGCTCTTGGCCACCACAGCCTCCACTGACTGGGTTCCAGGGATCCTCCTGCCATGGTCTCCCGAGTGGGTAGAACGAAATGTGTGTGCCACCACGTTCAGCTCAGGTTTTTGGCTTCTTGTAGAGATGAGCTCTCATCAATGTGCCTGGGCTGGTCTCAAACCCAAGGACCCGGGCATCCTCCTGCCTTGGCCTCTGAATGCACCAGGGTGAGAGGCGTGAGCCCCCATGACCAGTCTTCACATCCCTCTTGGGGCTCTACCATGAGGCCTTCTTCTTTCAGACGACCCGGCACCTTGGAGAGTCCAGCCATAGTCACCTGCCGAGTCCACCATGAGGGAGCGCCTGGCACAGAGGTTTGTCTCCACAGGGGAGCCCACCCCTCTGCCCACCTCAATCCCCAGGGTGGACCTGCTCATTCCTCCCAAAGGTCCCCTTGGGGAAAGGAATGATGTTACTCTCAAACCGTCGGGAGAGGGCCAGGCAGGCAACTCACACCTCTATCCTTGACACTTCGGGGAGGCTGAGATGGGAAGATGGCCAAAGTCCAGGAGCTGAGACCAGGCTGGAGACCATAGCAAGACCCAACCTAGACCTCAAGCAAAACCCAGAAAACCTTTGATGAGGGCAGGCCTCAATGGGAGGATGGCCTCTGGCCCAGAGTTCAAGACAAGGCAGGAAGACCAGGATGGATTGCAGCAGTTTTGGACGTCCAGACAGAGAGAATGGACCAAGTTGGGCGATTTGAGAGCAGCCTGTGTAACCTAGTGAGGAATGAAAAGAAAGAAAGAAAGAAAGAAAGAAAGAAAGAAAGAAAGAAAGAAAGAAAGAAATGGTGGAAAGAAGGAAGAAAGGAAAGAAAAAAAGAATAAAGAAAGACATCCATTCACCAGCAGAACTTCTGCCCTCAATCCTTCCCCCCGACCTCCATATATGAGGGTTCCCCAAGCCTGGAACCTTTCAACCCCATCCTCTGGTGCTCAGTCTCATCATCCCAGCCCTTTGGGACGCCAGCGGCTGGCCCAAGTCCGTGGGTTGAAACCCTCCTGGGAACCTCGGCGAGACTCATCTCTACCCTCCATTCCAAATGACCGGGTGTGGTGGTGTGCGCCTGTTGTTCTGGCTCCTCAAAAGCCTATGGAAATGCTCGCCAGAGCCCAGCGGACTGAGGTTGCAACATCCGGGAGTGAGCCCACGCCCTCCAACCTGGGTGACAGAGTGAGACTCCAACTCAAAGTAAAAATGAAAAAGGAAAAAAAAGATTATCCTTTTTTGTATGGAGTTGGGATCATCAGGAACAGACAGAGATCATTTGGGAAGGAGGCCCCAGCCTTGGGCCTAGAGTTCCCAAAAGACAGTGGATCAGCAGATAATTGGGCTGTGACTTAGGGAGGCTGAGGTAGGGTGCTGCTGGAGCCTGGGAGTTAGAGACCAGCCTGGGCCATGAAGCGAGACCTCATTGCACCCCAGAAAACAAACACTGAAGTCTTGCCTGGTGTTGTCCACAGTCCTGGCTACACGGGATGTGGTGGCCTCCATCACGGGTAGTTATTTGCGTCACCCTGCTAACAGAATATGTGAGTCCAGGCCAGGCACCCTGGATCACCCCATGCCCTGGAAGCCTGAGAAGGGAGACTGCCTGGACCCGGGTGTGGGAGACCAGCCTTGGCAGCATCAACAGACCTCATCTTGGTGTGAAGTTCCCAAAATCAAGTCAGGTGAGGTGGCCCCTGAAGTCTAGACTGCTCGGGGGCCGAGTCAGGAGGACCACCTGAACCCCACAGGTTGAGGCCCCAGGAGCCACGATCATGCCACCATACCCCAGCCAGGCCGATGGAGACAGCAGTGACAAAAAATATGCCTCCCACGTGCATCATGACGAGAGTCCATGGCTCTCCAGTGATAGGTCCGTGTGGGTGGGGGAGGATGGTGTGATCAGAAGAGGAAGCAGTCTTCCCCAAGTCCGAAGGTGGCAGACCAGTTGACAGCAGGATGAGTTGGCTATGGTGTTGCTGTTCCGCTTTGATTGCTCTGTGCCTGATGGCCACCCTAACTTGGGCCGCCTGTTCCGTGAGCTCATGAATGCCTTTGCCATGGAGCACAAGTGTGGAGGGTGGAGGCAGGCCTGGAATGTATGGACAGAGCTGTGGGATGGACGTACCCATTGGTCGCCTTTGAAACCTCATGCACATGACAGGGGGAAGTGTATTTACTCTCCCATACCTGAGGGTGACTCCTCGCAGTGGGTAACAGGGGTGGTGGTGGTGGCGGTGGTGATGATGATTATTATTTGGAGTCTGAATTCCACTCTGTTGCCCAGCCTGAGCACAGGGTCACCCTCACAGCCACTGCATACTCCACCTGCCAGGCTCAGGCAATTCTCCCACCCAGCATCCCTGGCTGTCTCAAACCCGTAGACTCAGTCCATCCACTCACCTCAAACTCTGAAGGGGCAGGATGCCAGACTGAGATTATGAGTCCGGCCAATGATTGTGGTAGTGGTGGTTGGTATTATTATTCTGAGTCAGAGCCCTGCTCTGTCACCCAGCCAGAGCACAGTTGCCCACTTTCGGCCACCATGGCCTTCACCAGCTGGGCCCCAGTGGTATTCCTACTGAGGCTGCCCTAATGGCTGGAACAACAGGCATGTGCCACCATGCTCAGCTCATTTATTTGACTTCTTGTAGAGACAAGGTTTCACCAAGGTGCCAGGGCTTATCTCAAACCCAGCGGCTCAGGAAATCCTATCACCTCGACCTCCCAAAGCTCCAGGGTGACAGGCATGAGCCCCTATGCCTCCACATCTCTCTCAGGGCCCCACCACAAGGCCAGGTCCCTTCCAATGACCCGGGAACCCAGAGAGGGTGACAGGAGTTGCCCCCTGAACCCTCCCTGGGGGAGAGCCTGGCATAGGGAGTATGCTGGAGTCCAGGAGCCCAAAGCCAGTGTCTTAACTGTGGCGCCCACACCACCGCCCACTTCATTCCCCAGGTTGGACCGGCTCACTGGTCCCTGGGACTGCCTTGGGGGGAAGGAAGGGTCTGAATCTCAAACCTTCAGGTAATGGGAATGGCAGGGAAACTCAAGACTGTCTGTTCAGCACATGGGGAGGCCGATATGGGAATTTGACCAGTGCATGGGAGCTCGAGACCAGGTTGGACACCATAGCAAGACCTGAGCTAGAACCCAAGCAAAATCCAGAAACCTTTGGATGAGGAGAGGCCTTGGCGGGAGGATAGTCTCCAGCCCAGAGTTCAAGACCAGCGAGGAAGACCAGAATGTCGAGTAAATGTGAAGCCTGTGATCGCAGCAGTTTGGGAGGCCCAGGCTGAGACGATGGCCCAAGATGGGCAATTTGAGAGCAGCTTGGGCAACCTAGTGAGGAAAGAAAAGAAAGAAAGAAAGAAAGAAAGAAAGAAAGAAAGAAAGAAAGAAAGAAAGAAAGAAAGAAAGAAAGAAAGAAAGGCAAAGGAAGGAAGGAAGGAAGGAAGGAAGGAAGGAAGGAAATAAGAAAGGAAAGAGAGAAAGAAAGAAAGAAATCCATTCTCCTGAACACCTTCTTCCTCCTGTTCTACCCCCTGCCCTCCCCACATATGAGGCTCCCCAAGCTCAGCAACCTCCAGCCCCCAACCTCCCCAATGACTACCCCCTTTTGTGTGGGAGTTCTCGAGTCTCCCTGGCCAGATTCTTCCGGCACTCCCAATCCCATTTTTCCTGGCTGTAAAGTCAGTCGCCCTGTGAACACACCATGCACAGTTAAGAAACTGTGTACACTTCTGATGTTTTTGGAGATAGACTCTGGATCTGCCACCCTGGCTAGGGGCCCAGGGACAAAACCATCGTTCTCTACCATCATCAAAATTGTGGGCTCCAGCGATTCCCCTGCCTCAGCCTATGGTGTGGCTGGGATGACGAGCACCTCGACTCAAGACCCCCTGTTTGGATGGGTGGGGAGACAGGGTCTCCTTCCATGGCCAAGGTTGTCCTGGGCTGGCTTTGGGCTCCTGCACTCCAGCATACTCCTGCCTCATAGAGTGCTGGGATTCCAGGCGTGGGCCGCTGCATCAGGCCTTTTGGTTCGTTTTCGATCAAGGATTGAGGTCGTGCTCAGGGGCTCAGCCACATCATCCCAGCGCTTTTGGAGACCAAGGCCAGTCAAAGACCCAAGCCTGCATCCTCAGGACTGCCCGGTAAACTCAGCAAGACCTTGTCTCTACCTACATTCCCAAATGAGCCAGGCATGGTGGCCCATGCCTGTCATTTGGGCTCCTTGAAAGTCTGGGGAAAGGCTCTCTCGAACCTGGCCGACTGAGGCATGTTGGCCAGGAGAGAGCCACCACCCTCCAGCCTGGGTGAAAAGTGAGACTTCAACTCAAAGAAATATAGGAAAAAACAGAAGGAAAACCCAAGAGTATCCATTTGTCTATGGAAAGGGGATCATTGTGAATAGACAAAGATCATTTGGGAAGGAGTTCCAAGCCTTGAGTCTAGAGTTCCCCAAACACGGTGTATCAGCAGATATTCAGAGTGTGGCTTTGGGGGGCCAAGGTGGGGAACTGCTTGAGCCCAAGAGTTAAAGACCAGCCTGGGCCATGTAGCAAGATCTCATCGCTCCTCAGAACACAAACACTGGAGTCACACATGGTGGCCCCAACGGTCCGGCTAAACCGGATGTGGTGATCTCATTCTGGGGCAATGCTTTGCGTTGCCCCCACCAACAGAACAAGCGAGGCTAGGCCAGGCACAGTGACTTACAACCGTCATCCCCATGCCCTGGAATGCCAAGGCAGGAAGCTGCCTGAGCCTTTGGGTCAATAGACTACCCCGGACTAGGTGGCCAGACCTCATCTTTGTGAGAGGACCCCAAAATCAAGTCATGAGTGGTGGACCCTGGAGTCCTGGCTGCTTGGAAGCTGAGGCAGTAGGACAGCCTGAGCCCCACAGGTCGAGGGTCCAGGAGCCACAATCATGCCACCGTGCCCCAGTCCACCAGACGGAGACTCTGGCTACAGAAATGATGTCTCCCATGTGCATTACAATGGGTGTTGAAGGTTCCCCAGGAAAAGGTCTGCATGGGCAAGGGATGATGGAATGGTGGGCAGAGAATGGGCCCTCCCCCTGCCCGAAGTTGGTAGACAGGGTGAACAGAAACTGGCCTGGCCATGGCATTGCCAGACTGCCTTGCTAGCTCTGTGCTCGATGGGCATCCTAGCTCGGGGTCGTCTGTTCTGTGAGGTCACACACGTCTTGCTGTGGGACACAAGTGTGGAGGGTGGAGGTAGGCTTTCTGGGAAGCATGGCTGAAGGTGCAGGAAGGACTTTCCCGGTGGCAAGCTTTGAAACTTCTCATGAAAGACAGGCCAGATAGTGCCTTTTCCTCTCCCATCCCTGAGGGTGAATCCTTGCCCTGTGTGGTAGGGGTGGTGGTGGTGGTGGGTGATTATTACTATTTAGAGTCAGAATCCTTCTCTGTCGCAGAGGCCGGATGGCAGTGACATGCTCACAGCCACTGCAGACTCCACCTGCCGACCTCAGGTGATCCTCCCAATCAGCCCACTAAGTGGTTGGAACCATAGGCCTGCATCACCACACCCAGCTAAACTTTGGATTTATTTTTGAAAACTGAGACAAGGTCTTGCTCCATGTCCCATGCTGTTTTCAAACCCGAGGGTCAGGCAGACCATTCTCCTGGGCCTCTGAAGGACCAGGATGCCAGGCTGAGCTCCTGAGCCTGGCCTTTAGTTGTGGTGGCAGTGGTTGTTGCTACTATTATTCTGAGTCAGAGTCCTGCTCTGTCATCCAGGCTGGAGCACAGGGGTCCATTCTCAGCCACTGTGGCCTCCACTGGTTGAGCTCCAGTGGTCCTTCCATTGTGTCCTCCTGGGTGGCCAGATCACAGGCATACACCACCACACTCGGACTATTTTTGGCATCTTGTAGAAATGACGTCTCTCCATGGTGCCTGGTCTGGTCTTGAACCCAGGTCTCAGGCCGTCCTCTTGTGTTGGCCTCCCAGAGCACTGGGATGACAGATCTGAGCCTCCGCACCCAGCCTTCTCACCCCTCTCGGGCCCCTCCGTGAGGCCCAATCCCTTATGATGACCCAGGAACCCGGATAGGGCAGCCAGAGTCACTCACCAGCCCTCCCCATGGGAAGCATTTGGTGCAAGGGTGTGTCTCTCCCTGGGCGCCCACACCTGGGCTGAACTTGCTTCGAAATATCGACCCGCACGCTCCTCCCAGGGGCTGCCTGGGGGAAAGGGAGGGTGTGACTCTCAAACCTTCTGGGGGGCGGGGATGGCTGGGCAACTCATGCCTGTCTCCTCGGCACTCGGGGAGGCCAAGACAGGAAGATATCTGGAGCCCAGGAACTCAAGACCAGGCTGGACACCATAACAAACCCCCAACTTGACCCCAAGAAAAACCCAGAAAACCTTGGTTGATGGCAGGTCTCGGCAGGAGATTAGCCTCCAACCTAGAGTTCAAGAACAGGCAGTAAGACCAGGATGTGGACCAACTGCAAAGCCTATGACTACAATAGTTTGGGTGGCCCAGACTGAGAGGATGGTGCAAGTTGGTAAGTTTGAGAGTAGCCTGGGCAAACTAGTAAGGAAAGAAAGAAAGAAAGAGAGAGAGAGAGAGAAAATACATTCTCCTGCATTCTGCCCTCAGTCCTTCCCCCCTGCCACCCCACATGTGAGGATCCCCCAAGTTCGGTACCTTCCAGCACCAACCACCCCAATGGCTGACCCATTTGGGGCGGTAGTTCCTGAGGCTCCCTGGCTGGGTTCTTGCCAGCTCTCCTCTCCGAGGTGAAAAATGTGCCTCAGTCAAGCCGAAGATTGACTCAGAAAATGAGGACCTTCCACCAAGAAAGGTCAGGGACACATCCTTGACCCACACCCAGGGACATTTCTTCCTCCACAATCCCACTGTTCCTGGCTCTAAAGCCAGTCGCCCTGTGAACACAGCACACGCAGTTGAGAATCTGTGTAAGATTCTGATGTTTTTGGAGATAGGGTCTGACTCTGTGGGCCCTGGCTGTGGCTCGGGTACACGACCATCATTCTCTGCCATACTCAAATTCTCGAGCTTCGGAGATCCTCGAGCCTCAGCCTCCAGAGTAGCCAGAACAATGGGCACCTTGATCTCAGACCCCCTGTTTGGATGGGTGTGGATTCGGGGTCTCTCTACATCTCCTGGTCTGGCTGTGGGCTCCTGGGCTCCAGCCATCCTCCCGCCTTGGACTCCCAGTGTGCTGGATTCCAGGCATGGCATGTTCCATCAGGACTTCTGGTTCATTTTTGATGAAGGATCGAGGCCAGGCTCAGGGGGTCAACCTTGTCATCCCAGTGCTTTGGGAGCTGAGGCCAGTGGCTGGCCTGAGCATGTAGGCCAAGACCTACCCAGACAAATAGGCAAGACCTCATCTCTACCCTCCATCCCAAATGGGCCGGGAGTAGTGGTGCGTGTCTGTTGTTCCTGCTCTGCAGAAGGCCAGGTAAAGACTTGCTGGAGCCCAGCAGGCTGAGGCTGTGGTGTCTTGGAGCGAGCCACTGCCCTCCAGCCTGGGCGATGGAGTTAGATTCCAACTCAAAGAAATCAAGGAAAATAGAAAAAAAAAAAGAAGAGCATCCATTTGTGTATGGAATTGTGATCTTCATGAACAGACAGAGATCATTTGAGAAGGAGGCCCCAGTCTTGGGACTAGAGTACCTGAAAGATGGTGGTTCAGCAGACAATTGGGCTGTGGCTTTGAGATGCCAAAGCAGGGGACCGCTGGAGCCCAGGAGTTTGAGACCAACCTGGGCCAAGTAACAAGACCTTGTCGTTCCCTGGAATGCAAACACTGGAGTCACGTGTGGTGGTGTCCACGGTCCCAGCTACACAAAATGTGCTAGCCTCTGTGACGGTGCTTTCTTTGGCACCAACCCCACTGACAGAACGTGCAAGTCCAGGCCGGGCTCCGTGACACATGGCCGGCAGCTCAACACATTGTGAGGCAGAAGCGGGAGTCTGCCTGATCCCAGGGATTGGAGACCAGCCCAGGCGACATGACCAGACCTCATCTCAGTGAGAGGTCCCAAAATCGAGTCAGGTGTGATTGCCCCCGAACTCCCAGCTGCTCAGAGTCCGAGATGGGAGGACAGCCTGAGCCTGTCAGTTCAAGGCTCCAGAAGCCATGATCATGCTGCTGTGCCACAGCCTAGTCAATGGAGACTACAAAGACAAAAAAGACGCCTCCCACGTGTGTCATGATGGGCTTCCACGGCTCCCCAGGGAAAGGTCCGTGTGTGCCATGTACAATGGAGTGATCATGAAAGAAAGGGGCCGACACCCTCCCAAAAGTGGCAGACTGGGCAACCGCAACCTGGGCTGGTCGTGGTGTTGATGGACCACTTTGATCGCTCTGTGCATGATGGACACACTAGCTCGGGGCCGTCTGTTCTGTGAGCTCACACATGTCATTGCTGTGGGCATGTGTGTGGAGGTTGGAGGCAGGACTTCTGGGGCGTATGACCCAAGGTGTGGTATCGACATGCCCATGGCCAGCTTTGAAACGTCCTGTGAATGACAGACTGGAAAGTGCCTTTTCCACTCTCATCCCTGAGAGTGACTCCTCATGCTAGGTGGCAGGGGTGATGAAGGTGGTGGAGATTGTGATTATTATTATTTGGAGTCGGAATCCCACTCTGTCTGTGAGTGAGTGCAGGGGCACACTCACGGCCACTGCAGATTCCACCTGCTAGAGTTAAGCTGTTCTCCCATCTTGGCCCCCAGAGTGTCTGGAACCACAGGCCTGTGCCACCATGCCCGGCTAATCTTTGGATTTATTTTGATGGCTGAGACGAGGCCTTACCCCATGCCCTGGGCTGTTGATGAACCCACAGGCTCAGGTCATCCACTAGCCTGGGCCTCAGTAGGCCTGGGAAGCCAGACTGAGCCCCTGAGTAGGGCCTGTAGTTTTGGTAGTGGTGGTGGTTGCTATTATTATTCTGAGTTGGTGTCCTGCTCTGTCACCAACGCTGGGGCACAGGGGCCCATCTCTGCCAATGCAGTCTCCACCATCAGGCATCTGGCTATCCTGCTCCCACAGCCTCCTGAGTGACCAGAACCACAGACATGTGCCAACATGCTTGGATCATTTATTTTTTGGCTTCTTGTAGAGATGAGGTCTCACCAATTTGCCCGGGCTTGTCTTGAACCCAAGGGCTCAGTCTATCCTCTTGCCTCGGCCTCCCAGAATACCAGGATGAAAGGTTGAGCCACCATGCCTGGCCTACACACCCCACTTGAACACTGCTCCCTTCTGACGACCTGGGACCCCAGTGAGGGTGGCTGCAGTTGTCCACCGAACCCTCCCCTGAGGAAGGGCCTGAGGCAGAGGCATGTAACCACCAGGGCACCCACCCATGTTCCTGCCTCGTTCCCTCTGATGGACCTGCTAGTCCCTCCCATGGGTGGCCTTGTGAAAAAGGAGGGTATGATAAACCATCAGGAGAGCAGGGATGGCCTGTCATCTCACGCTTGTGTTCTCAGCACTCAGGCAGGCCGAGATAGGAAGAGTGCCAGAGTCCAGTAGCTCGAGACCTGGCTGGACAACATAGCAAGCCCCCACCACAACCCCAAGCAAAATCCAGAAATCCTTGGGTGAGGGCTGGCCTCAGTAGGAGGATTGCCTCTGGCCCAGAGTTCAAGACCAGGCAGGAAGACAAGGATGTTGATCAAATGGAAAGCCTGCTTTTGCAGCAGTTTGGGATGCCCATGCCAAGAGAATGGCCCGAGTTGCGTGGTTTGAGGGCAGCTCATAGAAAGAAAAGAAAAAAAAGAAAATAAAGTAAAACAGAAAGAAAGAAAGAAAGAAAGACAAAAAGAAAGAAAGGAAAGACAGACAAAAAGAAAGAAAGAAAGAAAGAAAGAAAGAAAGAAAGAAAGAAAGAAAGAAAGGAAGGAAGGAAGGAAGGAAGGAAGGAAGGAAGGAAGGAAGGAAGGAAGAAGGAAGGAAGGAAGGAAGGAAAGAAGGAAGGAAGGAAGGAAGGAAAGAAGGAAGGAAGGAAGGAAAGAAAGAAAGAAAGAAAGAAAGAAAGAAAGAAAGAAAGAAAGAAAGAAAGAAAGAAAGAAAGAAAGAAAATGTAAGTCACCCTTTGAGCACACCATGCACAGTTGAGAATCTGTGTAGGATTCGGATGTTTTTGGAGATAGGGTCTGGCTCTGAGTCCAGGGCTGGGGCCTGGGGATATGACAGTTATTCACTGCGAGCCTCAAAATGGTGGGCTCCAGCATTCCTCCCACCTCAGCCTCTGAAGTGACTGGGATGATGGGCATCACGTCCCCAGACCACCTCTTTGGATGGGTGCAGAGATGGGGTCTCCCTGCAAGGTCCGGGTTGGCCTTGACCTCATGGGCTACAGACGTCCTCCTGATTCGGCCTCCGAGAGCACTGGGATTCCAGGCATATTTTGCCACATCCAGCCTTCTGGTTCATTTTAGACGAAGGATCGAGGCTGGGCTCCAGTGCTCAACCCCTATCGATCCGGCTTCTTGGAAGGCCTGTGGGGGACAGCTTGCCAGATCCCTGTGGGCCAAGGTTGCACTGGCTGGGAGTGAACCACCAACGTCCAGCCTGGCTGAGGAGTGAGACTCCTTTTATAAAAAATAAAAGGAAAGAAAAGAACAGCAACCCTTTGTGTATGGAGTTGGGATAATCTTTAACAGACAGAGATCATTGGGGAAGGAAGCCGCAGACTTGGTTGTAGAGTTTGCAAAAGATGGCCAATCAGCCAATCAGGCTGTGGCTTTGGGATGCCAAGTCCTGGGAATGCTGGACCCCAGGAGTTTGAGACTATCCTGGGTCACATAGCAAGACCTCATTGCTCCCTGGAATGCAAACACTGAAGTCGCTCATGGTGGCGCCCTTGGTTCTGGCTACACGGGATGTGGTGGCCTTTATCAGGGGCATTCCTTTGCATCACCCCTCCCGACAGAACATGCGAGTCCAGGTTGGGGACCATGACTCATGGCAGTCAGCCCCATGCCCTGGGAGTTCAAAGTGGGAAATTGCCTGAGCACAGGGGTCAGAGACCAACCCGGGTTTGTGTGGAGAGTGGAGTCAGGCCTTCTGAGCTGAAGGCCCAGAGTGGACATGCCCGGGACTTTTGAAACCTCCTGCAACGAAAGGCTGAAAAGTAACTTTTCCTCTCACATCCTTGAGGGTGATTCCTCGTGCTGGATGGCAGGGGTGGTGGTGGTGGTGGTGGTGGTGATTATTGTTATTTGGAGTCGGAATCCTGATCACTTTCCTTGGGCAGAGTGCAGGGGCATGGTCACAGCTACTGCAGACAGCACCTGCTGGGATCAGGTCAACCTCCCGCATCGGTCCCCTGAGTTGCTGGATCTACAGGCCTGCGCCACCCTACCTTGCTAATTTTTGGATTTATTTTTGATGGCTGAGACAAGGTCTCTCCCCATGTCCCAGGCTGGTGTTGAACCTGCAGGCTCAAGTCATCCACTCGCCAGGCCCTCCAAAAAGCTGGAAGGCCAAGCTCAGCCTCTGAGCCTAACCTGTGGTTGTGGTGGTGGAGGAGGTTGGTATTATTATTCTGAGTCGGAGTCTCGCTCTGTCACTCAGACCAGAGCTCAGGGACCCACTCTCAGTCTCCAGGGCCTTCACCAATGAGGCTCCAGTGATCCCAAGTGGCCAGAATGACAGGTGTGCACTACCATGCTTGGCTCATGTTTTTGGTTTCTTGTAGAGACAAGGTCTCGCCAAGGTGCCCAGGCTGGTCTTGAACATGGGAAATCAGGCCGTCCTCTTGTCTCAGCCTCCCAGATCGCTGGGATGACAGTCATGAACCCCGGCACCTGACCTACAAACCCCTCTCTGGGGCAAAACACGAGGCCCACACCCTTCCAATGACCCAGTGTCAGGAGTCAGACTCCAAGGCCTTCACTTTGACAGGGTCCATAAGGCCAAAGACTCCAGGTTGCAGAGCCACTCTAGGCCGCTATCAGCCCTGCTTCTTCTACTCATCTTATTATGTTTGCCACTGGTATCTGAAGGGTTGGGGGATGTAAAAAAATAATAGTCCATTAAAAGAATCTATTAGTAGAAACAAGCAATTAGTGAAATGGAAATTCTTCTGCCAAGCTATGACCCTCCATTTGAGTTTCTCTGTCCCCACCCTTTTGGTGTTTGTACCAGAAACAATGGTTTAAAAATCCAGGTGGAACTCTCCTACCCATGGGACCCTTGAATTGAATGTGTGTCATTGCTCTATTTATCTCTCTCAGGGGACTATAGATGCAAATTATAAACCACATGTTTGGCATCATAATAGGCTTATTAGTTTTAGTTTTTTTAAGTAGGTTGCTAATTAGAGAGCTTTGGGTATGTTGTTTTCATTTTGCTAATTGTGAAGAGTTATATAGGTATTTTTAGCATAACGAAAAAGGTTGTTGTGATGATTACAAGTGTTTTAATTTTAGGTGCAGCCATTTATGCAAGAAAACAGATGGATGGTCCTATAATTTGAAGTATTCAAAAACTTTTTGCATTTTAGAGTAGGTGATTAAGATAGTAAGGCTGAAATAGTAGAAAAGGCTTTGTAATTGTATTTTGAAAAAATAAAATGTTAGGAAAAACATGTTAGGCATTAAGTTGTTAAAGTTTATATGGTTATGGTTAATAGTTTGAGAAAACACGCTGTGAAAAATTACATGCTTTGAAGATTCAATTAGTGGATACATTGTCACAAATTTGAGGGAAGACAGACATCATTTCATTACGTTTAGATCAATGATCAAAACAAAATAAATACGCCTGGGTTTGAAGACCCAACTGGATGTAACCAAAAGTATAAAAAGAACTTGAAAAAAAAATAAATCAGCATCTGTCCTGCATAATAACAGAGTCAGTGTCCAAATTTTCTCCTACATCAATGCTGTTCCTCCTTTAGGAAACCCTGACCTGCTGGATTTGGAATCTGGCAAGTGACACCAAAGCAGTGACCTGAAAGGTAAACCTTACTTTAATCGGAATGGATCAAAATATTCCTATGGTGCTGCAGACCCCCCTGTAGAGACAGGCAGAGCTAGGCAGTGTAAGCAGTTTTAGAGCTGTTATACGATCATGGGCCAGAGTGATTTTGAATAAAGAAAATTGTTCATAAGCATTTTGATGGATATGCTTTCTAAAAGAGGAATAAAGTTTTCTCTAAGCTGAGATCGGTGGCTCAGCCTGTAATCCCGCACTTTGAGAGGCTGAGGTGAGTAGATTGCCTGAGCTAGCAGGTTCGAGACCTGCCTGGCCAACTTGATGTGACCTCATCTCTACAATAAATCAAAAAATCAGCTGGGCATGGAAGCACTTTCCTGTAATTCTGGTTACTCAGAAGGCTGAGACGAACTGATTGTCAGAGCCCAGCAGGTCGAGGATGCAGTGAGCGAGAGCGGCCACTGTACTCCAGGCTGGGCGAGAGTGAGACTCCAAGACCCAAAAAATATAAATAAATAAAGTTTCCTCTACAAGTTTATCTTGTTTTCTCCATTTTGTTCAAGAACAGTGCTCCTGGTTCCCTGAAGAAGGCATCCTTAATTTAGAAACATGGACAAAGTTTGGGGAAACATTGAAATTATATTACACTCTCCAGGTCCGGAACAAGTGCTTGTAGATACTTTTGCATTATGGAATATAATTAGAGATGCCTCAGATCCACATCAAGAGGTTGATAAAATGCCCATTAAAGTAAAAGAGGAACCAGGTGAAAGAACTCCCTTACTAACCCCTATAAAGATGTAGTCCCACATTTTTTCTTTTGTTTTTCACAGGTGGGTATTTCTAAACAATTAAAAACTGTTAATGCTCATGCTTATGCATCAAAAGCTTTTCAGTCATTTTGTACCCGGTTTGGCATCTCACATTCTACAGGAATTCTGAATAATCCTCAAGGTCAAGCTGAAGTTCAGCAAGCCCATCAATAGTTAAATAATCAATTAATTAAATTGCAGTAAAGGGAATACAGATATAGTTCTACCCATCATATCGTAAATCATGCTATGTTTGTAATTAATCATCTCAATTTGGACCCTCATGGACATTCAGCTATGATAAGACTTTGGAGTCCTGAGAATACTGTTAAACCAATGGTAAAATGGAAAAATATTCTTATAGGTGAATGGAAGGGACCAGATATGCTTTTAACATGCAAGAGAGGATATGCTTCTGTTTTTTTCCCAGGATTTACTGTCACCTATTGTGGTACCGAATCATCTAATTAGACATGTCCACTCCCCCACCCCCATCGTGGTACTGCCAGATGATACATAAATCACTCCATCAGTCTGAGTTGGATGCAGATGTTGAAGAGAAGCTGTTGGTGCCAAAGCTGAATGTCTCACCTTTCAACAACCACGTCAAACTCCACCAATTCAACCAAAGACATCTAATCATTTGTCTTCTCCCACTCCTCAACCCAGACATTTTGACTAGACACTGCAGACTGCCCACATTGGGGCAAATCAAGGTGCTCACTCATGAAGACGAGGATCTGGTTAACTCTCAAAAGACTTCTCTCATTCCCTCTACTGTTTTTGTTGCTATGCTGACTATTATAGTGTGCCAGGTGGGTTGTGTTTATTCAGCACAATATTTTTGGGCTTATATCCCAATCTCTCCAGTGTTCCAGCCTGTTACATGGGATGCTGAGATTATTACTGTTTTACTAATCATTCCTTTTTATTAGGAGGCCACACTCTTTTTTCATCACAAGTCAAAACTGTCATTAATCATAATTTTTCTTTTTCAGGTAGTTCTAGTTCTTCTCCAATATGTCTTAGTTTACCTAAAAATCAGAATGGTCACTTGATATTTCTGGTTTTTTAAACTCCTGTACAAAAGCTATGGTAAGTGATAGCCGCTATTATCTTCCCAGAATGGCAAATGACCGAGGTAATTGGTTTCTAAATTATTGATGCCTGGGGACTCTGACCCTAAATTAGCAACCAGAGCTTGAAAGGACTGCCTAAGTCCCAGAGGTCGAGGCCCTGGAAGACATGATCGTGCCACCACACCCCAGCCTGTAACAAAAAGATGCCTGCCATGTGTGTCACGACAGGCATCTACGGCTCCCCAGTGAAAGGTCCACGTGGGTTGGGGACGATGGAGTGATCGGGAGAGGAAGGGACACTCCTCCTGCCTGAAAGTTGCAGACTGGGTGACCAGAACCTGGGCTGGTCATGGCGTTGCCAGACCACCTTGATCGCTCTGTTCCCGACAGCCGCACTAGCAGGGACCATCTCTTCTGTGAGCCCACGTGTGTCTTTGCAGTTGGACACGAGTGTGGAGTTAGGAGGCAGGCCTTCTGGGGCGTGAGGCTGAAGGTGCAGGATGGACCTGTCCAGTGGCCAATGTTGAAACCTCCCATGAACGACAGGCTGGAAAGTGCTTTTTCCTCTGCCATCCCTGTGGTTGACAACTTGTGTCGGATGGCAGGGGTGTTGGGGCTGGTGCTGGTCTTGATTATTATTATTTGGAGTTGGAATTTTGCTCTGTTGCTCAGGCCAGAGCACAGGGACTGGCTCACAGCCACAGTGGACTCCAACTGCTAGAAGCAGGCAATCCTCTTGCCTCAGACCCCCAAGTGGCTGGAATGACAAGCCTGTGCCACCATGCCTGGCTAATATTTGGATTTAATTTTGATGGCTGAGAAGAGGCCTGGTATTGAACTCCCAGTCTCAGGCCACCACTCTTTTGGGCCTCCTAAGAGCTGGGATGTCAGGCTGAGTCCCTGAGCCTGGCTGGTGGTTGTGGTGGTGGTATTTGCTATTATTATTCTGAGTCTGAGCCCCACTCTGTCACCCAAGCTGGAGCACATGTGCCTGCTCTCAGCTACCACGACCTCCAATGGATGGGCCCTGGCAATCCTCCTACCATGGCCTCCCAAGTGGCCAGAGCGACAGGTGTGTGCCACCATGCTGGGTTCATTTTTTTGGCTTCTTATTGAAATGAGGTCTTGCCAAGGTGCCCGGGATGGTCTTGAACCTGGGGGCTCAGGTCATCCTCTCACCTTGGCCTCCACAGTGCCAGAGTGACAGGTGTAAGCATCCGAGCCTAGCATCCACAGCCCTCTCAGAACCCCACCATAAGACCTGCTCCCTTCCGACCACTCAGGACCCCAGAGAGGGTGGACAGAATCGTCTGTTCGAGACCTCAACTGGAGGGAGTGCTTGGCGGAGGGGAGTGTCTCTGCTGGGGCACACAGCCCTCTGGCCTCCTCATTCCCCAGGGTGGACCCGCTCACTCCTCTCAGGGTTCACATCAGGGATAGGGAGGTCATGACTCTCAAACATTCTGGGAGGCAGGGACAGCAGGGCTATTGAAACCTGTCTACTCTGCACTAGGGGACACCAAGATGGGAATATGGCCATATCCTGGGAGCTCAAGACTAGGCTGGACACCATAGCAAGCTCCACTTCCACCCAAGCAAAACCTAGAAAACCTTGGGTGAGGGCAGGCCTTGGCGGGAGAATCGCTTGTGGCCCAGAGTTCAACACCTGGAAGGAAGACCAGGATGTCAACCAATGGAAAGCTTGTGATTCCAGCTGTTTGGAAGGCCCAGGCCGAGAGATTGGCCTGAGTTGGATGGTTTGAGAGCAGCCTGGGCAACCTAGTGAGGAAAGAAAACAAAGAAAAGAAAAGAAAGAAAGAAAGAAAGAAAGAAAGAAAGAAAGAGAGAAAGAATGAAAGAATGAAAGAAAGAAGAAATCCATTCTCCTGCAAAGCTTCTGCCCTCAGTCCTTCCCCCTCACCCACTCCACATGTGAGGGTTCCCCAAGCTCGGCACCTTCCAGTCCCAAACGCCCCAAAGGCTGCCCCTGCTTTGGTGCAGGAGTTACCAGGACTGCTGGCTAGGTTCCTGCCGGCTCTTCTCTCTGAGGTGAGAAATGTGCCCCAGGCTTGCTAACTGTCTGACTCAAAAATGGGGAACGTCCACCAAGAAAGGCCCAGGACACATCCCTCAATTGGGGACATTTCTTCCCCTAATTCCATTTTCCTGGTTCTAAAGCCAGTCGCCCTGTGAGCACACCATGCTCAGATGAGAATCTGTGTATGGTACAGATGTTTATTGTGACAGGGTCTGGCTCTGTGACCTAATCTGGGGCAAAGGTACATGACCATCATTCACCACCAGTCTTGCTATCACAGGCTCCAGCGACTCTCCCACCTCGGTCTCTGGAATGGCTGGAATGACGTACACCTTGACCCCAGAGCTCCTGTTTGGATGGTGTGGAGATGGGGTCTCCATGCATGGCACAGGCTGGGCTTGGGCTCCTGGACTCCAGTCGTCCTCCCTCCTCTGCCTCCCAGAGTGCTGGGATTTCAGGTGTGATCCACCATGCCAGGCATTCTGTATCATTTTCCACAAAAGATTGAGGTCAGGCTTTGGAGCTCAGCCTCATCATCTCAGCGCTTTGGGAGGCCAAGATCAGCCACTGGTCCAAGTCTGCAGGCCAATATCTGCTGGGGAACCTCGGTGAGACCTCGTCTCTACCCTCCATCCAAAATGATCTGGGCATGGTGGTGCTTACCTGTCATTCAGCTCCTCAGAATGTCGGGGAAAGGCTCACTAGAACACGGTGGGCTGAGGCTGGGGTGGCCGTGAATGAGCCTCTGCCCTTCAGCCTGGTGGATGGAGTCAGACTCCGACTCAAAGAAAAAAGGAAAAAAGAAGAGCATCCATTTGTGTATGGGGTTGGGAGGCCGAGGGAAGAACCTGCCTGAGCCCAGGAGTCGGAGACCAGCAAGGGCGACATGGCCAGACCTTGTCTCGGCAAGAGGTCACCAAAATCGAATCAGTCGTGCTGGCCCCCGAGTCCCACCGAGGCAGGAGGACCACCTGAGGCCCACAGTTCTAGGCCATGGGAGCCATGATTGTGCACCTGTGCCACAGCCCCCCAAATGGAGTCTTTGATGACCAAAAAAGCCTTCATGTGCATTCCAATGGGCCTGCACAAATCCTGAGCGAAAGGTCCATGTGGGAAGGAGCAATGGAGTGGTGATTGGAATAGGAAGGGCCCTGTCTCACGTGAAGGTGTCAGACAAGGCGACTGGAACTTGAGCTGGCCACGACGTTGCTGGACTGCCTTGATCGCTCTGTGCCCAATGCCCGCCCTAGCTCTGGGACGTCTGTTCCCTGAGTTCACACAAATCTTTTCTGTGGGTCATGAGTGTGGAGGGTGGAGGCAGGCCTTCTGGGGTGTGTGACCAAAGGCATGGGACAGACATTCCCAGAGGCCACCTTTGACACCTCCCGAGAATGACAAAATGGAAAGTGACTTTTCCTCTCCCATCCCTAAGGATTACACTTCATGCAGCGTGGCAGGGGTGGTGGTGTTGGTGTTGGTGGTCCTTATTATTATTTGGAGTTGGAATCCCACTCTGTCACCCAGGCTGGAGCACAGGGGAACACTCTCGGCCACCAGGGACTCCACCTGACAGGCTCAGGCAACACTCCTGTCTCGGTCCCCCGAGTGGCTGTAACCACAGACCTCGGCCACCATGCCAGGCTAATTTTTGGATTTATTGTTGGTGCCCGAGACAAGGTCTCACCCCGTGTCCCAGGCTGGTGTTGAACACGCAGGCTCAGTCAGTCCTCTGACCTGGGTTTCCGAATGGCCGGGATGCCAGTCTGAGCCACTGAACCTGGCCTGTGGTTGTGGTGGTTGGTATTATTATTCTGAGTCGAGGGCTGAGTATTATTATTCTGGGCGAGGGCTTGGCAGTGACTCTGGCTGTCCTCTCCAGGGTCCCAGGTCGATGAAAGGGAGTAGGCCTCATGGTGGGGCCCCAAGAGGGGTGTGGAGCCTGGGTGTGGGGGCTCTGTCTTCCAGGCCAGAATGCAGGGGCTTGCTTTCCACCACCATGGCCTCCACCAACTGGGTTCCAGCAATCCTCCCAACATGGCCTCCCAAGTTGCCATAACAACAGTTGTGCACCACCACACTCAGTTAGTTCTTTTGGCTTCTTGTGGACAGGAGCTCTCACCAAGGTTCCTGGGCTGGTCTCCAACATGGGGTCTCAGGCCATTCTCTCACCTCGGCCTCCCAGAGCACTATAGTAATTGGAGTGAGCCCCAACACCCAGCCTCCACACACTTCTCAGGGCCCCACTGCAAGGCCTGCTCCCTTATGTCGACCTGGGATCCTGGAGAGTGTGGTTGGAGTCACCCACCAAGCCCTCACCTGGGGGATAGCATGGTGCAGGGGTGTGTCTCTGCTGGAACGCCCACCACTCTGCCCACCTCTTTTCCCAGAGTGAAACTACTTGCTCCTCCCAGGGGCGAGCAAAGGGAAAGGGAGGGCATGATTCTAAAATTATTAGGGGTTCGGGGATGGTGGGTCAATTCATGTCTCTCTCCTCAGCATTTGGGGAGCGTGAGATGGAAAGATGGCCAGAGCCCAGTAGTTTGAGACCAGGCTGGACACTATAGCAAACCCTCACCTCGATCCCAAGCAAATCCCAGAAAACATTGGGTGAGGGCTGGCCTCGGAGGGAGGATCACATCCTGCCCAGAGTTCAAGACCAGGCCCGAAAACCAGGATGTTGAACAAATGGAAAGCCTGTGATCCCAGCAGTTTGGGAAAACCAGGACAAGAGGATAGCCAGAGTTGGGCAGTTTGACAGCAGCCTAGGCAAACTAGTGAGGAAAGAAAAGAAAGAAAGAGAGAGAGAGAGAGAGAGAGAGAGAGAGAGAGAGAGAGAGAGAAAGAAAGAAAAAAGAAAGAAAGAAAGAAAGAAAGAAAGAAAGAAAGAAAGAAAGAAAGAAAGAAAGAAAGAAAGAAAGAAAAAGAAAGAAATGCATTCTTCTCCAAACCTTCTGCCCTCAGTCTTTCCTCTGCCACCCCCTCACATATTAGAGTCACCCAACCTCAGCACATTCCAGCACCAATCCCCACAATGGTTGCTCCCGCTTTAGTGCGGGACTTCCTGACTACCCGACCGGGTTACTGCTGGCTCTCCACTCTGAGGGGAGAAATGTGCCCCAGGCATGCCAACTCTCCAATTCGGCAACAATTCTGCCAAGAAAGTCCAGGGACACATCCCTCACCCAGGGACATTTCTTTACCCCAATCCCATTTTTCCTGGCTCTAAGACAAATCACCCTGTAAACACAAGATGCACAGTTGAGAATCTGTATGATTCTGACGTTTTAGGAGATAGGGTCTAGCGCTGTTGCCCAGGTTGAGGCACGGGGACACAGCCATATCGTTCACCACTAGCTTCAAAATCGCAGTCTCTGGCAATCCTCCCATATCAGCCTTTGGGTTGGCTGGGACAACGGGCACCACAAACCCAGACACCCTGTTTGGAGGGGTGCAGAAATGGGGTTTTCCTGCATGGCTCAGGCTGGCCTGGGGCTCTTGGGCTCCAGTCATATTCCCAATTTAGCCTCCCAGAGTCCTGGAATTCCAGGCATGAGTTGCCACACCAAGCCTACTGGTTTGATTTCAACAAAGAATTGAGTCTGAGCTTGGGTGGTCAGCCTCGTCATCCCAGTGCTTTTGGAGGCTGAGGCCTGTGGTCAGCCTGAGTCCTAGGGCTGATACAAGCCTGGGAACCTCAGCAAACCTTGTCTCTACCCTTCATCCCAAATGAGCAGGGTGTGGTGGAGTGCACCTGTCAGTTTGTCTACTAGAAAGGCCAGGGAAACTTTCCCCAGCAGGCTGAGGCTACGGTTGCAGGTATCAAGCCTCCAGCCTCCAACCTGGGCGACTGAAAGAAAAAAAGAAAAAAGGAAAAAAAATCTTTCAGTTGTGTATGGAGTTGGAATCATGGTGAACATACAGAGATCATTTCTTACGGAGGCCCCAGCCTTGGACCTAGAGTTCCCAAAAGAGGATGAATTGGCAGACAATTGGCCTGTGGCTCTGAGAGGCCAAGGCGTGTGATTGCTGAAGCACAGGATTTAAAGACTGGCCGCAGCCACATAGCAAGACCTCATTGCTTTCTGGAACCCAAACAATGGAATCGTGCATGGTGGCACCCACAGTACCGGCTACAAGGGAAGCAATGGTCTGGGTCTTGAGGCATTCCTTAACATCGTTCCCACTGACAGAATGGTCAAGTCCAGGCCAGGCACGGTTACTCATGACCGTCAGCCCTGTGCCCTGGGAGGCCGTGGCAGCAGGCTGTCTGAACCCAGGGGTCGGAGTCCAGCATGACCTCATCTCAGTGAGAGGTCCCCAAAATCGAGTCAGGCATGGTCTTCCCTGGAGTCCTAGCTGCTCGGGGGCCAAGGCTGGAGTACCGCCTGAGTCCCTCAGGTGGTGTCCCCAGGAGACACCATCATTCTGCTGTTTCCCAGCCTGGGTGACGGAGACTCTCTCAAAAAAATAGATGCCTCCCACTTGCATCATGACCAGCGTCCACGACTCCCCAGGATTAGTCCGCGTTGGCATGGGACAACGGAAAGATCGAGGGTGTAAGGGGCACTCACTCTGCCCGAAGGTGGCAGATAGAGCGACCAGAACCTGGTCTGAACGTGGCATTTACGGACCACTTAGTTCACTCTGTGCCTGATGGCCGCTCAACCTCGGGACCATCTGTTCCATGAACTCACACATATCTTTGCTGTGGTTCACAAGTGTGGAGGGTGAACGCAGGCCTTCTGGGGTGTGTCACCGAAGGCACAGGGTGGACCTTCCCTGTGGCCATCTTTGAAACCTCCCCTGAATGACAGGCTGGAAAGTGCGTTTTCCTCTCCCATTCCAGAGGGTGACTCTTCATGCTCGGTTGCAGTGGTATTGTTGTTGGTGGTGGTGGTGATTATCATTATTTGAAGTTGGAATCCCGTTCTGTCCCCCAGGTCGGAGTGTATGGACACACTCAGAGCCACCGCAGAATCCAGCTGCCAGGCTCAGGAGATCCGCCAGCCTCAGCCACCTGAGTGGCTGGAAACCCAGGCGCACACCACCACACCCGACTTATCTTTGGATTTATTTTTGATGGTCGAGACGAAGTCTTGCCCTGTGTCCTGGGCTGGTGTTGACGCTGCAGGCTCAGGTTGTCCACCTACCTGGGCCTCCAAAGGGCCAGAATGCCAGGCTGTGCCCCTGACACTGGCCTGTGGTTGTGTTGGTGGTGAAGGTTGGTAATATTATTCCAAGTCTGAGTTCTGCTCTGTCACACAGGTCAGAGCACAGGAGCCTGCTCTTGGCCACCGTAGTATCCAGCAGCTGGGCTCCTGTGATCCTCCCACAGTGGCCAGTGCAGTGACCGGTATGACAAATGTCCATCCCCATGCTCAGCTCATTTTTTTACTTTTTGTAGAGATGAGGTCTTAGCAAGGTACCTGGGCTGGTCTCGAACATAGGGGCTCTGGCAATCTTCTCGCCTCAATCTTCCAGAGTGCCGTGATGACAGGCACGAGCTCCTATGCCTTTCCTCCATAACCCACTCTGGGCCCCACAACAAGTTCCTCTCCCTTCTGATGACCTGGAACCCCAGAGAGTGTGACCAGAGTCCTCAGCCGACCCCTCCCCGGTGGAACGCCTTTGGCTGGGGCATGTCTCCACTGGGGTGCCCACTTCTCCATCTGCCTCATTCCCCAGGGTGGACCGGCTTGCTCCTCCCAGGGGCCACTTCAGGGAAAGGGAGGGCATGACTCTTAAAACTTTGGGGGGGCGTGAATGGCCAGGTGACCCACGCTTGTCTCCTCAGCACTTTGGGAGGCTGAGATGGGAAGATGGCCGGACCCCAGGATCTTAAGACCAGGCTGGACACCATAGCAAGCCCCCTCCTCGACCCTAAATAAAATCAAAAAAGCATTGGGTGAGGGCAGGCATCGGAGTTCAAGACCAGGCAGGAAGACCAGGATGTTGACCAAATGGAAAGCCTGTGATGGCCACAGTTTGGGAGGCCCATTTGTGTATGGAGTTGGGATCATAGTGAACAGACAGATTATTTGGAAGGACACCCCAGCCTGGAGTCTAGAGTTCCTGAAAGATAGTGGATCAGCAGACAATTGGGCAGTGGCTTTGGAGAACTGAGACAGGGGACCACTGGAACTTGGATGATCAAGACCAGCTTGGGCCACATAGCGAGACCTTGTCGCTCCCTAGAATCCAAACACTGGAGTTGTGCGTGGTGGTGTCCACAGTACAGGCTACATGTGATGCAGTGGCCTCTGTCCCAGGGTGTTCCTTAGCATCGCCCCTGCCGACAGAACATGTGAGTCCAGGCCAAGCACCATGGCTCACTGCCATCAGTTCCATGACTTGGAATGCCTAGGCCGAAGGCTGCCTGAGCCCAGGGGTTGGAGACCAGCCTTAGTGACTTGGTCAGACTTCATTTCAGTGAGAGGTCCCCAAAATAAAGTCAGGCATGGTGGAATCTGGAGTCTCGGCTGGTTGCTCTGTGTCTGAGGGCCACCTTAGCTTGGGGCCATCTGTTCCGTGAGCTCACACATATCTTTGCTGTGGGGCACGAGTGTGGAGGGTGGAGGCAGGCCTTTTGGGGCACATGGTTGCAGTCACAGGACAGATGTGCCCAGTAGCCACCTTTGTAACCTCCCACAAACAACAGGGGAAAGTGCCTTTTACTCTCCCATCTTTGAGGGTGAATCTTCACATGGGTGCCATGGTTAGTGGTGATGGTGGTGATTATCATTATTATGTAGAGTTGGGCTCTCACTCTGTCACCCAGGGAGGAGCGCAGGAGCATGCTCATGGCCACCGCAGACTCCAACTGCCGTGCTCAGGTGATCACCCGCATCGGCTCCCTAAGTGGCTGGAACCACAGGCCTGTGCCACCAGAACCAGCTAATCTTTGGATTTATTTTTGGGGGCAGAGATAAGGTCTCGCCCTGTGTTCCAGGCTGGTGTCGAACCTGCAGACTCAGGCCGACCACTCACCTAGGCTTCCAAAGAGCCATGATGACAGCCTGAGCCCCTGAGCCCGGCCTGTTGTGCTGGAGCTGGTTGTTGGTATTATTCTGAGTCGGTGTCCCACTCTGTCACCCAGGTCAGAGCACAGGGTCCCACTCTCAGCCACTTTGGTGTCCACCAGCTGGGCTGGGGCAATCCTCCTGCTGTGGCATCACGAGTGGCTGGAATGACAGGCGTGCACCACCACGGTCGTCTCATTTTTTTGGCTTCTTGTAGAGACGAAATCTCTCCAGGGTGACCGGGCTGGTCTCAAACCCAGGGCCTCAGGCCATCCTCTCATATCAGCCTCTCATAGTGCCCGGATGGCAGGCATGAGACACCATGCTCGGCCTCCACAAGTCTCCTGGGGCCCCACTGTGAGACCCGATCACTTCCAATGGCTTGGGACCCCAGGAGGAACCCCTGGTGTAGGGGAGTGACTCTGCTGGTGTGCCCACCCCTCTGCCTGCCTCATTCCCCAGGGTGGTACCCAAACTCCTTTCAGTGGCCGCCTCGGGGAAAGTAAGGCATGAATCTCAAACCTTTGGGGGGTCAGGTATGGCTGGGTGACCAAGGCCTGCCTTCTTGGCACTCAGAGAGACTGAAATGGGAAGATGTCATTAACCTGGGAGTTCAAGTCCAGGCTGGATGCAACAGCAACCAACCACCCCACACCAAGCAAATCCCAGAAAACCTTGTGTGAGGGCAGGCCTTGGTGGGAAGATTACCTTCTGTTCAGAGTTCAAGACCAGGTAGGAAGTCCAGGATATCGACCAAATGGAAAGCCTGTGATCACAGCAGTTTAAGATGCCCAGGCTGAGAGGATGGCCCAAGTTTGCTGGTTTGAGAGCAGCCTGACCAACCTAGTGAGGAAAGGAAAGAAAGAACTAAAGAAAGAAAGAAATCCAATCTCCTCCAATCCTTGTGGCCCATCTTTCTCCCCTGCTCCTCCAACATGTGAGGGTCTCCATAGCTCAGTGCCTTCCAGCTATAACCCCCCAAAAATGGCTGCCATTGCTTTGATGTGGGTGCTCGAGAGGGTCCCTGGCCAGGTTCCTGCCGGCTCTCCTCTCTGAGGTGAGAAATGTGCCACAGGCAGGCCGACCCTCCAACGCGGCAATGAACACCTTCCACCAAGAAAGGACAGGGACACATCCCTCACCCAGGAAAATTTATTCGCCCCAATCATATTTTTTCTGTCTCTAAAGCCAGTCGTCCTGTGAACACACTATGCAAAGTTGAGAATGTGTGTTCGATTTTGATGTTTTTGGAGACAGGGTCTCACCCTGTGGCCCAGGCTGGGGCCCAGGAACATGACTGTTGTTCACCGCAAGGCTTGAAATCACAGGCTTGGGTGATCCTCCCACCTCAGACTCTGGAGTGGCCAGGAAGATGGACACCTCGATCTCACACCACCTGTTGGGATGAGTGTGGAGATGGGGTCTCCCTTCATGTCCCGGGCTGGCCTTGGGCTTCTGGGCTACAGAAATCCTCCCGCCTCAGTCTCCCAGAGCACTGGGATTCCAGTCATGGTCTGCCAAATCAGGTCTTCTGGTCGTTTTCAATGAAGGTTTGAGACCGGGCTTAGGGGCTCAGCCTCATCATCCCAGTGCTTTGGGAGGGCGTGACCAACTGCTGGCACAGCCCATGGGCCAATTCCCCCAGGCAACCCAGGGAGACTTTGGCTCTACCCTCTATCCCAAATAAGCTGGGCGTGGTGGCATGCAGCTGTCGTTCCATCTCCTCAGATGGCCAGGGAAAGGCTTGCTGGAGCCTGGCCTGCCGAAGCAGCAGTGACCGGAAGCAAGCCCCCTCCCTCTAGCCTGGGCGATGGAGTGAGACTCCAACTCAAAAAAGGGGAAAAAAAAGAAGGACATCCATTTTTGGGTGGAGTTGGGATCATCATGAGCAGACAGCGATCATTTGGGAAGGAGGCCCCTGCCTTGGGCCTAGAGTTCCTGAAAGATGGTGGATCAGCAGACAATGGGACTGTGGCTTTTGGAGCCCAAGGCAGGGAACTGCTGGAGCCCAGGAACTCAGGATCAGCCTGGACCACATAGCGAGACCTCATCGCTCCCCAGAACACAAACATTGGAGTCATGCGTGGTAGTGCTCACAGTCCCAGTTACATGGGATGTGGTGGACTCAGTCCCGTGGAGTTCATTTGCGTTGCTCCTGCTGACAGCTCACGAGTGTCCAAGTCAAGCACTATAGCTCACGACTATCAGCCCCACAACCTGGGAGGCCGAGTTGGGAGGTTGCCTGTGCCTAAGCATCAGAGATCAGCCTGGGTGACCTGGCCAGACCATATCTCAGTGAGAGGTACCCAAAATCAAGTTACGTGTGAAGGCCCCTGGAGTCCCGGATGCTCAGGGGATGAGGTGGGAAGACCGCCTGAACCCCACAGGTTGAGGGCCCAGAGCCAGGATCATGCCTCCATGCTCCAACCCGGCTGACGGAGACTCCAGTGACAAAAAAGATGCCTCCTCACATGCGGCACAACGTGCATCCACGTCTCCCCAAGGAAAGTTCCATGTGAGTGGGGAATGATGGAGTAAAAGAGAGAGGAAGGGCCCCAGGTGATGGGAAGCTGGGCTGGTGTTGCCTGGCCACCTTGATCAATGTGTGCACGACAGCTGCCCTAGCTCAGGACCATCTGTTCCATGAGCTCACACACATCTTTGTCATGGGGCACGAGTGTAGAGCATGGAGGCAGGCGTTCTGGGGTGCATTGCTGAATACGCAGGACGGACTTGCCTGGTTTCCACCTAAAACTTCCCATGAACTTCAGGCTGGAAAGTGCCTTTTCCTCTCCCATCCCTGAGGGTGACTCATCGCTCTGGGTGTCAGGGGTGGTGGTGGTGGTGGTTATTATTATTATTTGGAGTCAGAATCCCACCCTGTCACCAAGACAGGAACCCAGGGGCATGCTCACAGACACCACGAATTCAACCTCCCAGGGTCAGGTGATATTACTGTCTCGGCCCCCTGAGTGGCTGGTACCACAGGTCTACACCACCAAGCCCAGCTAATCTTTGGATTTATTTTTGATGGCTGAGATGAGGACTCATTGCCTTTCCCAGGATGGTGTGGAACTTGCAATCTCAGGCCATCCACTCGCCTGGGACTCCGAAGTGCCAAGATGCCAGGTTGAGACCCTGAGCCTGGCATGTGGTTGTGATAGTGGTAGTGGTGCTTGGTATTATTATTGTGAGTCAGAGTCTCACTCTGTCACACAGGCCAGAGAACAGGTGCTTGCACCCAGCCACCACAGCCTCCACCAGCTGGGCCCTGGTGAGCCTCCCATCATGGCCTCCCCAGTGACTGGAACAAAAGGAGTGCACCTCCATGCTTGGCTCATTTTTTTGGCTTCTTGTAGAGACGAGGTCTCGGCAAGAGGCCCAGGCTGGTCTTGAACCCAGGAACTCAGGCCATCATCTCACCTTGGCTTCCCAGAACACTGGGATGAGAGGTGTGAGCCCCAGCTCCTGCCCTCCACACCCTTATTGTGGTCCCTCCACGAGACCCACTCCCTTCTGATGGCTCAGGACCCCATAGAATGCATCCAGAGTTGCCCGCTGAACTCTCCCCATGGGGAGAGTCAGATGCAGGGGTGTGTCTCTGCCTGGGCACACACCCCTCCACCCACCTCATTCTGCAGGGTCGACTGGCACGCTCCTCCCAGGGGCTGCCTCGGAGAAGGGGAGGACATGACTATCAAACCTTTGTGGGGATGGCTGGGTGATGTACGCCTGTCTCCTTGGCACTCGGGGAGGATGAGAGGGGAATCTGACCAGAGCCAAGGAGCTCAATACCTGGGTGGACACCATAGCAAGCTCACACCTCGACCCTAAGCAAAACACAGAAAAACTTTAGTGAGGGCAGGCCTCGGGAGGATCGCCTCCAAACCAGATTTGAAGAGCAGGCAGGAAGACAAGGATATGGATCAAATGGAAAGCTTGTGGTTGCAGCAGTTTGGGAGGACCAGGGTGAGAGGATGGCCAGAGTTGGGTAGTTTGAGAGCAGCCTGGGAAACCTAGTGAGGAAAGAAAAGAAAGAAAGAAAGAGAGAAAGAAAGAAAGAAAGAAAGAAAAAGAAAGGAAGAAAAAAAGAAAGAAATCCATTCTTTTGCAAACATATTGTCCCAGACCTTCTCCCCCATCCCTCCCACATGTGAGGGCTCCCCAGCTCAGCACTTTCCAGCCTAACCCAGACAAATGCCTACCCTCACTTTAGTGTGGAAGTTCCCGAGGCTACCTGGCAGCTCTCCTCTCCGAGCTGAGAAATGTGCCACAGGCAGGCCGACCTGCTGACTCGGCAATGAGGAACTTCTGCCAAGAAAGCCAGGGACACATCCCTCACCGGGAAACCATTCTTCCCCAGAAATACCTTTTTTCCTGGCTCCAAAGCCACTCTCCCTGTGAACACAGCACGAACAGTTGAGAATCTTTGTATGATTCTGATGTTTTTGGAGACAGGGTCTGGCTCTGTGGTCCAATCTCGGACCTGGGGACACGACGGTCATTCCCCGCCCATCTCAAAATCATGGGCTCCAGTGATCCACTCACCGCAGGCTGTGAAGTGGCCAGGACAATGGGAACCTTGACCCCAGATCCCCTGTTTGGGTGGATGCAGAGATGGGGTCTCCCTGCATGGCTCGGCCTGGCCTTAGGCTTCTGGGCTCCAGCCATGCTTGCACCTCAGGCTCACAGAGCACTGAGATTCCAGGTTTGGGCTGCTGCACCAAGCTTTCTGGTTTGTTTTCAATGAACGATCAAAGTCGAATTCAGGGGCTTAGCCTCATATTTCCAGGACATTGGGAGGCAGAGGCCAGCGGTTGGCCCCAACCCGTGGGCAGAGACCCACCTGAGCAATGCACTGAGACCTCGTCTCTACCCTGCATCTCAAATGAGTCAGGTGTGGTGGCACATGCCTGTCATTCCAGCTTCTCAGAATGCCGAGGAAAGCCTTGTCAGAGTCTGCTGAGCCAAGGCTGCTGTGACTGGGAGCGAGCCACCACCCTCCAGCCTGGGTGATGGAGTGAGACTCTGACTCAATTAAAAAAAGGAAAAAAGGAAGAGCATCCATTTTTGTATGGAATTGGCAGTATTGTGAACAGATAGAGATCATTTGGGAAGGATACCCCAGACTTGGGCATAGTGCTTCCGAAAGACGGTGGGTCAGTAGAAAATTGGGCTGTGACTTTGGGAGTCCAAGGTGGTAGATCATTGGAGCCTGGCAGTTCAAGACCAGCCTTGTCCATGTAGCAAGACCTTGTCACTCCATGAACGCAAACACAGGAGTGGCACGTGGTAGCGACCATGGTCCCAGTTACACAGGATGTGGTGGCCTTCATCACATTTTTTTGCATCACCCCCACTGACAGAACATGTGAGACCTGGCCGGGCACCGTTGTTAATGGCCGTCAGACCCGAGCCCTGGAAGGCTGAGGCAGGAGGCAGCCTGAGACCAGGAATTGGACACCAGCCTGGGTGACGAGGAAAGACCTCATCTCAGCGAGACATCTCCAAAATCGAATCAGGCATTGTGGCCCCTGAACTCCCAACTGCTCGGGGGCCAAGGCAGGAGGACTGCCTGAGACCCAGACATTGAGGCCCTGGGAGACACAATCATGCTGCCCTGCCCTGGATAGTGCAATGGAGACTATAGCTACAAAAAAGATGCCTCCCTTGTGTGCCACAACAGTTGTCCATGGCTCCCTAGGGATAGATCTGCATGGGCAGGTAACGATGGAGTGATAGGAAGAGGAAGGGGCCTAACTCAGGGCACTATGCTCCTTGAGCTCACACATATCTTTTCCATGGGGCAAGAGTGTGGAGGGTGGAGGCAGGGCTTCTGGGACATGTGGTTGAAAGCACAGGATGGATGTGACCGGTGGAGACCTTTGATACCTCCCAGGAACGACAGGTGGGATAGTCCTTTTCCTCTCCCATCCCTGAGGATGAATCCTCACGCTGAGTGGCAGGGGTGGTGGTGGTGGCATTGGTGGTAATTATAATTATTTGGAGTCAGAATCCCGCTCTGTCACCCAGGCTGGAGAGCAGGGGCCTGCTCTAGGTCACCACAGCCTCCACTGGCTTGGATCCAGCAATCTTCCTCTGCAGCCTCCCAAGTGGTCGGAACGACAGGTGTGCGCCACCACGATGACTCATTTTATAGGCTTCTTGTAGAGATGAGGTCTCCCCAAGGTGCCCAGGCCTGTCTCAAACCCTGGGACTCAGGACATCCTCTCACCTGGGCCTCCCAGATTGTGGAGATGACAGACATGAGCCCCTGCGACCATCCTGCACACTCCTTTTGGGGCCCCACTGCGAGACCTGCTCCCATCTGACAACCTGGTACCCCAGAGATGGCTGCTGGAGTCTCCCACTGATTCCTCCCCAGGGGTATCACCTGGCACAGGGGTGTGTCTCCACCAGGGCACCCACCACACTGCCCCTCGTTCCCCAGGGTGGACCCCCCTTGCTCCTACCAAGGGCCTCCTCTGGGAAAGTGACAGCTTGACTGTCAAAACTTCTGGTGGGCAGGGATGGCCGGTCGACTCACGTCTGTCTCCCTGGCACTCGGGGAGGCCAGACTGGAAGAAGGCTGGATCTGGGGATCTCGAGACCAGGCTGGACACCATTGCAAGCCCCTACCTAGACCCCAAGCAAACCCCAGAAAACCTTGAGTGAGGGCAGGTCTCGGCAGGAGGCTCATCTCCAGTCCAGAGTTCAAGACCAGGCAGGAAGATCAATGGAAATCCTGTGACCACAGGAGTTTGGGAGACTCAGTCTGTGAGGATGGCTGGAGTTGGGTGGTTTGAGAGCAGCCTGGGCAACCTAATAAAGAAAGAAAAGCAAGCAAGTAAGAGAAAGAAAGAAAGAAAGAAAGAAAGAAAGAAAGAAAGAAAGAAAGAAAGAAAGAAAGAAAGAAAGAGAAAGAAAGAAAGAAAGAAAGAAATTCATTCTCCTGCAAACCTTCTGCCTTCAGTCCAACACCCCGCCCCTCCACATGTGAGCATCCCCAAAGCTCGCCACCTTCCAGCCCTAACCCCCTACAATTGATGCTTCCGCTTTGGTATCTGAGTTCCTGAGGCTGCCTGGCCAGGTTCCTACTGGCTCTCCTCTCCGAGGTGAGAAATGTGCCCCAGGCAGGCCGACCATCCAACTCGACAATTAGGACCTTCCACCAAGAATGGCCAGGTACATATCACTCACCGGGGACATTTCTTCCCTGCCAATCCCAGTGCTCCTGGTTCCAAAGTCAGTCACTCTGTGAACATACCACAGTCAGTTGAGAATCTGTGTATGATTCTGATGTTTTTGGAGACAGGGTCTGGCTCAGTGGCCCAGGTCATGGCATGGGGACATGACCACTGTTATCTGCCAGTCTCGAAATTGTGGGCCTCAGCAAACCTCTAGCCTCAGTCTCCAGAGTGCCCGGGACAACAGGCACCTATACCCCAGACCTCCTGTTTGGATGGGTGCAGAGACATGGTCTCTTTTCGTGGCCCAGCCTGGCCTTGGGCTTCTGGGTTCCAGTCATCTTCCCACCTCGGCTTCCCAGATTGTTGGTATTCCAGGCATGGGCCGTGGCACTGGGCCTTCTGGTTCATTTTCGATGAAAGCTGGTGACCCGGCTTTGGGCTCAACCTCATCATCTCAACACTTTGGGTGGCTGAGGCCAGCCAACAGCCTGACCCCATGGGCCTAGACTCACACTGACACCACTGTAAAACCTCATCTCTACCCTCCATCACAATTCAGCTGGGTGTGTGGGTGTGTACCTGTCATACTGGCTCCTCAGAATGCTGGGGAAAGGCTCACCAGAGCCCGGTGGGCCGAGGCTGCGGTGGCCGGGAGTGAGCCACCGCCTTCCAGCCTGGGCAACTGAGTTAAACTCAAACTCAAAGAAATAATTGAAAAAAAGACCTTCCATTTGTGTACGGGGTTGGGTTCATCAAGAACAGACAGAGATTAGTTGGGAAGGAGGCCCCGGGCTTGGGACTAGAGTTTGTGAAAGAAGGTGGACTGCCACAATCGGGCTGTGGCTTTGGGAGACAGAGGCAGGGAACTGCTGGAGCCCAGGAGTTCATAAACAGCCTGGGCCACATAGCAATTTCTCGTTGCTTCCAAGAACACAAGCACTGGAGTTGTGCATGGTGGTGCCAGTGGTCCTGGCTACATGGAATGTGGTGGTCTCTGTCCCAGGGCATTGCTTCGTAGCCCCTGCCAACAGAATGTGTGAGTCCTGGCCAGACACTGGCTCACAGCTGTCCACCCTGTGCCCTGGGAGGCCGAGGCAGGATACTGCCTGAGACGAGGGGTCAGAGACAAATCCGGGCGAAATGGCCAGACCTTGTCTCAAGGAGAGGTCCCCCAAATCGAGTCAGGCATGGTGATCCCCAGAGTCCCGGCTGCTCAGGGACTGAGGCAGGAGGACCACCTGAGCATGGCAGATTGAGGCCTTGAGAGACACGATCATGCCACCGTGGCTCAGCCCAGCAGAAGGAGACTCTGGCAGTAAAAAAGATGCCTACACGTGCATAATGACATGCATCCATGACTCTACAGGGAATGGTTTGCATGGGTGGGGGACCATGGACTAATCAGGAGAGGAAGGCTCCCACCCCTGCCTGAAGGTGGCATACTGAGTGACTGAAACCTGGGATGGACATGGTGTTGCTGTCTACCTTGATCGCTCTGTGCTTGATGCCCACACTAGCTCAGGGCCATCTGTTTTGTGAGCTCACTCGCGTCTTTGCCATGGGGCATGAATGTGGAAGGTGGAGGCAGGACTCCTGGGGCGCATGGCCGAATGTGCCAGACGCACATGCCCGGTGGCCACCTTTGACATCTCCCATGAATGACAGGCTGGAAAGTGCCTTTTCTTCTCCCATACCTGAGGGTGACTCCTCTTGCTATGTGGCAGGGGTGGTGGTGGTAGTGGTGGTCATGATTATATTTATTTGGGGTCCGAATCCCGATCTGTCACCCAGGCCGGAGCACGGGGGCATAATCATGGCCACTGAGGACTCCACATGCCAGGTTCAGGCGATCCTCCTGCCTCGGCCTCCTGAGTGGTTGGAACCACAAGCCTGCACCACAAAGCCTGACTAATCTTTGGACTTATTTTTTGATTGCTATGATGAGGTCTTGCCCCATGTCCCAAGCTGGTGTCGATCCTGCAGTCTTAGGCCATCCTCTCACCTTGGCCTCCCAAGGGCCAGAATGCCAGGCTGAGGCCCAGAGCATGGCCTGTGGTTTTGGCAGTGGTGGTGGTTGGATTATTATTCTGAGTCAGAGTCCCACTCTCTCACACAGGCCAGTGTGCAGAGGCACTCATGGACACTACAGTCCCCACCTGCCAGGCTCAGGCAATTCTCCCATCTTGACCCACCAACTGGAGCCCTGGTGTCAGTGACCAACTTGGGGGAGGTGGCCAGAACTTGTCTCAGAGAAAGGGCCCCCAAATTGAGTCATGAGTGCTGGTCCCCAGAGTCCAGGCTGTTTGGGGGCCAAGGCTGGAGGAGCAGCTGAACCCCACAGGTCAAGGCCCCAAAAGCTATGATCATGCTGCTGTGCACCAGACTGGGCAACAGAGACTCCAGCAACAAAAAAGATGCCTCCAACGTGTGTCACAACGGACGTCCATGTTCCCCAGGGAAAGGTTTGCATGGGCGTGGGACAATGGAGTGATTGGGAGAAGAAGGGGCCCTCCCCCCAACCGAAGGTGGCAGACTGTGGACCAGAACCTTGGCTGGCCATGGCCTTGCCAGTCTGCCTTGATTGCTATATGCCTGATGGCCACCCGACTTGGGGCAGTCTGTTCCATGAGATCACTCGAGTCTTTTTCATGTGGCACGAGTGTGTAGGGTGGAGGCAGGCCTTCTAGGACATGTGACTGAAGACACGAATGGACGTGCGTGGTGGCCACGTTTGAAACCTCCTGCTGACAACAGCAAGGAAAGTGCCATTTCCTCTCCCATCCCTGGTTATGACTCCTCGCGCTGGATGGCAGGGGAGGTGGTGGTGTGTGGTCGTGATTATTATTTGGCATCAGAATCCCACTCTTTTGCCCAGGCTGGAGCGCAGGGTCACGCTCATGGCCACCGCAGATTCCAGCTGACGGGCTAGGGAGATTCTCCCACCTCGGCCTCCTAGAATGCCATGATGACAAGCCTGAGCCACTGCACCCGGCCTGCCCACCCCTCTCAGGACCCACTGTGAGGGCCGTTGTCTTATGACAAACCGAGAATCTGGTGCAGGTGGCAGCAGGTCCCTCCCCAGGGGGAGTGCATGAGGCAGGGGCATGTCACCACCGGGGCACCCACCCATCTGCCTGCCTCGTTCCCAAGGTTGGACCCACTCTCCCCTCCCAAGGGCAGTCTCGGGGAAATGGAAGGCTTGATTCTCAAACCATTGGGGGAGCAATGACGGCCTGGTGACTCATGCCTGTCTCCTTGGCACTCGGGGAGACTGAGACGGAAAGATGGCCATAGCCCGGGAGATTTGACACCATAGCAAGCCCCCGCCATGACCCCAAACAAAACCCAGACAACCTTGGATGAGGGCAGGCCTCGCTAGGATGACCACCTCCGGCCCAGAGTTCAAGACCAGACAGGAAGAACAGAATGTCGACCAAATGGAAAGCCTGTGTTTGCAGCAGTATGATAGGCCTGGGCTGAGAGGATGGCCCAAGTTGGGTGGTTTGAGAGCAGCCTTGACAACCTAGTGAGGAATGAAAAGAAAAGAAAGAAAAAAAAGTAAGAAAGAAAGAAAGAAAGAGAGAGAGAGAGAGAAAGAAAGAATGACATAAAGAAAATCTAAGTCAACAAAGACATCCTTTTGCCTGAAAACCTTCTGCCCTCATTTCTTTCCCCCTTCACCCCCACCATATACGAGGGTCTCCCAAGCTCAGCACCTTACAGCCCTACCCCCACAATGGCTGCCACCACTTTGTGCAGGAGTTCCAGAGAATCCCTGAGCAGGTTCCTGCCCACTCTCCTCTCTGAGGTGAGAAATGTGCCCCAAGCAGGTCAGATCTCTGACTCAGGAACAAGGACCTTACACCAAGAAAGGCCAGGGACAAACCCCTCACCCGGGTACATTTCTTATCCCCAAGTCCCATTTTTTTCTGGCTCTAAAGCCAGTCACCCTTTGAGCACAACACACGCAATTGAGAATCTATAAGATTCTGATGTTTTTGAAGAAAGGGTTTTGTTCTGTGGCCCAGGCTAGGGCCCAGGGAAACAACCGTCATTCACCGCCAGCCTCGAAATAGCGGGTTCTGGCCATCCTCCCACCTCAGGCTCTGTAGTGACTGGGTGACGAGCACCACATCCCCAGACTCCCTCTTTGGATGAGTGTGGAGGTGGGGTCCCCCTGCAAGGCCTGGGCTGGCCTTGAGCTCATGGGTTACAGCCATCCTCCCATTTAGGCCTTCCAGAGTGATGGGATTCCAGGCATGGTCTGCAGCATCTGGCCTTCTGGTTCATTTTTGACAAAGGATCGAGGCTGGGCTGGGAGCATAACTTCATCATCTCAACATTTTGGGAGGCAAAGGCCATTGGTCAGCCTGAACCCATGGGTCTGAGACAGGCAGACAACTTGGCAAGAGCTCATCTCTGCCCTACATCTCAAATGAGTTGGGCATGGTGTCGCTTGCCTGTCGTTCTGGCTCCTTGGAAGGCTGCGGGTGAAGAATTGCCAGAGCCCTATGGGCCTAGGCTGCGGTGGTCGGGAGCGAGCCACCGCACTCCAGCCTGGGTGATGGAGTGAGACTCCGACTCAAAAAAAATAAAAGGAAAGTAAAGAAGGACATCCCTTTTGGTATCGAGTTGGGATCATAGTGAAAAGACAGAGATCATTCGGGAAGGAGGTCGCATCCATGGTCGTACACTTTCCAAAAGATGGTGGATCGGCCGACAAATGGGCTGTGGCTTTGGGAGGCCAAGTTGGGGACCACTGGAACCCGGGAATTTGAGACCACCCTGGGTCACATAGAGAGACATCATCACTTGCTGGAATGCAAACACTCATGTCACGTGTGGTGGCCTCCACGGTCTAAGCTACACGGGATGCGGTGGCCTCCTTCCCAGGGTGTTCCTTTGAGTTGCCCCTGCCACCAGCACGTGCAATTTCAGGTTGGGCACCATGGCTCATGGCCATCAGCCCCTCACCCTTGGAGGCCAAGGCAGGAGGCTGCCTGAGCCCAGCAGTCAAAGACTAGCCCGGGTGAGGTGGCCAGACCTTGTCTGGGCGAGAGGTCCCCCAATTAGAGTGAGGTGTGGTGGACATGGCCATCCCAGCTGCTCAGGGGCTGAGGCAGGAGGACCAACTGAGCCCTGAAGGTTGAGGCCCCAAAGTCATGATCTTATCGCCGTGCCCCAGCCTGGCCGACAGAGACTCTGGTGACAAAAATGGTGCCTCCCAAGTGTGTCACGATGGGGAACAAGGGTTTCCAGTTAAAGTTCCTCATTTGTGAGTGATGAGTGAGTGATCGGGAGATGAAGAGGCCCTCCCCTTGCCCGAAGGTTGCAGACTGGGTGACAGAAACTTGTGCTGTCCACAATTCTGCTGGATCGTCTTGATCACTCTGTGCCTGACAGCAGCCCTAATTCGCAAGCATCTGTTCCGTGAGCTCACACACGTCTTTGCTGCGGGGCATGAGTGTGGAGGGTGGAGGCAGGCCTTCTAGTGCCCATGGCCAATATCATGGGCTGGATGTGCTGGTGGCTACCTTTTAAATCTCTCAAAAACGACAGACTGGAAAGTGTTTTTTCCTCTCCTATCCCTGAGTGTGACTTCTCATGCTGAGTGGCAGGGGTGGTGATGATTTTTATTATTTGGGGTCAGAATCCTGCTCTGTCACTCAGGCCAGAAAGCAGGGTCATGCACACGGACACCATAGACTCCATCTGCCAGGCTCAGGTGATTCTCCTGCCTCCGCTTCTAGAGTGGCTGGAACCACAGGCATGTGCCACCATGCCCGTCTACAGTTTGGATTTATTTTTGATGACCGAGACAAGGTCTCACCCTTTGTCCCAGGTTGATGTCGAACCCACAGTCTCAGGCCATCCACTCGCCTGAACCTCCAAAGGGCCAGGAAGCCAGGCTAAGACCCTGAGACCAGTCTGTGGTTGTGGGGGTGTTGGTGGTAGGTATTATTATTCAGAGTTGGAGTCATGCTCTTTCACCAATGCCGGAGTGCAGGGTCTCACCCTCAGACACCACGGCCTCTACACTGCAGCCTCCCGAGTGGCCGGATGGACAGGCGTGTGCCACCATGCTCGGCTCCTTTTTTGACTTCTTGTAGAGACGAGTTCTTGCCAAGGTGCCTGGGCTAGTCTTGAACATGAGAGCTCAGCCCATCCTCCTGCCTTGGCCTCCAACAGCACCATGATGACAGGTCTGAGCCCCCACACCCCACCTCAACACCCTTCTCAGGGCCTCACCATGAGGCCCCTTCTCTTCCAATGATCTGGGACCCTGAAGTGGGCGGCTGGTGTCACCAGCTGAGCCCTCCATGTGAGAGTGCCTGGCTCAGGGGTGTGTCTCAACTGGGCACCCTCCCCTCCGATCACCTCATTCCTCGGGTGAAGCTGCGTACTCCTCTCAGGGACCACTTCGGGGAAAAGGAGGGCATGACTCTCAACAGTTCAGAGGGTTTAGACGGCACAGCCATTCATGCCTGTCTCCTTGGCACTCGGGGATAACAAAACGAGAAAATGGCCAGAGTTCAGGAACTCAAGACCAGGCTGGAAACCAATCCCCCACCTTGACCCCAAGCTAAACCCAGAAAACCTTGGGTGAGGGCAGGTCTCGGCGTGAGGATCACCTCCAGCACAGAGCTCAAGACCAGGCAGGAACACCAGGTTGTCAACTAAATGTAAAGCCTATGATCCAAGCAGTTTGGGAGACCCAGACGGAGAGGATGGCCCTAGTTGTGTGGTTTGAGAGCAGCCTGAGCAACCTAGTGGAGAAATAAAAGATGAAAGATAGGAAGAAAGAAAGAAAGGAAGGAAGGAAGGAAGGAAGGAAGGAAGGAAGGAAGGAAGGAAGGAAGGAAGAAAGAAATCCATTTTCCTACAAACCTTCTGCCCTCAGTCCTTCTACCCCTCTCCCCCACATGTGAGGGTCTTCCAAGCTCCACACCTTCCAGCCATAACCCACCCGCCAGTGGCTGCCCCCACTTTGGTGCGGGACTTCCCAGGTTCCCTGGCAGGGTTCCTGCCAGCTCTCCTCTCCGAGGTTAGTAATGTGACCCAGGCAGGCCGACCGTCTGACTCAGTAACAAGGACCTTCCACCAAGAAAGGCAAGGGACAAATCCTTCACTCAGGGACATTCATTTCTCTGCAATCCCATTTTTCCTGATCTAAAGCCAGTCATCTTGTGAATACACCATGTGCAGCTTTGATTCTGTGTGCGATTCTGATGATTTTGGAGACAGGGTCTGGCTCTGTGGCCCATCCTGGTGTCCATGTTCATGACTTTTGTTCATTGCCAGGCTTGAATATGCAGGCTCTGATGATCCTCCCACTTCAGCTTCCGGAGTGGTCTGGATGATGGGCACCTTGACCCCAGACCCCCTGTTTAGATGGGTGAGGAGATGGGGTCTCTCTGTATGGTCCTGGCTGGCCTTAGGATCCTGGACTTAAGGCATCCCCCACCTCAGCCTCTCAGAGCACTGGGATTTCAGGCATGGGCTGCCATGCCAGACCATCTGGTTCATTTTGATGAAGGACCAAGGCCAGGCTCAGAGGCTCAGCTTCATCATCCCAGCACTTTTGGAGGCCAGGTCAGTGGCCGGCCTGAACCCACAGGCTGAGAACTGCCTGGGCAACTCAGTGAGACCTCATCTCTACCCTCCATCCCAAATGAGCCAGGCGTGGTGGCATACGGCAATCATTCCGGTTCCTTGGAAGGCTGGCAAAAGGCTTCCTGGAGCCTGGTGGGCTGAGGCTGCAGAGGCTGGGAGCGAGGCACTACCATAAGGCTTGGGTGAAGGAGTGAGACTTTGACTCAAAGTAAAAAAGGAAAAATGAAAAAAAAGAAGAGCCACCATTTGTATATGGAGTTATCGTGAATAGACAGAGATCATTTGGGAATGAGGACCCAGCCTTGTGCCTAGAGTTCTCAAAAGACACTAGATTGGCAGACAGTCAGGCTGTGGCTTTGGGAGGCTGAGGCAGGGGACCACTGCAGTCCAGAAGTTTGAGACCAGCCTGGGCCAAGTAGCAAGACCTTGATATCTCCCCAGAATGCAAGTACTGGAATGGAGCATGGTGGCACATGAGGTCCTGGCTACATGGGATGTTATGACCTTTGTCCCGGGGTGTGCCTTTGCATCACCCCCACCAACAAGTGCAAGTACAGGCCAGGCACCATGGCTCATGGCCATCAGCCCTTTGCCCTGGGAGACTGAGGCAGGAAGCAGCCTGAGTCACCAGGGTCAGAGACCAGCCCAGGTGTTGTGGCCAGACCTCATCTTGGCATGAGGGCCCCAAAATCGAGTCAGGAGTGGTGGACCCCAGAGTCCAGGTTGCTCAGGGACTGAGGAGGGAGGACCCCACAGGTCAAGGCACCGGAAGGCACAATTGGGCCACCGCTGTGCACCAGCCCAGCCTACAGAGACTCTGGCAACAAAATGTATGCCTCCAACGTGTGTCTCGATGGGCGTCTATGGCTTCCCAGGGAAAGGTCCATGTGGCCATGGGATAATGGAGTGATTGGGAAAGGAAGGGGTGCTCCCTCCGTCCAAAGGTGACACACTAGGTGACTGGAACCAGGGCTGGCTGCGGCATTGCCAGACCCCCTTGATCGCTCTATGCCCAACAGTCACCCTAATTCAGGGCAGTCTCTTCTGTGAGCTCACACATGTCTTTGCTGTAGGACAAGAATGTGGAGTGTGGAGGCAGGACTTCTGGGATGTGTGGCCGAAGGCGCGGGATGAACTTGCCCGGAGGCCAACTTTGAAACCACCTATGATTGACAGGCAGGAAAGTGCCTTTTCCTCTCTCATTCCTGAGGGTGACTCCTTGGCCTGTGTGACAGGAGTGGTGGTGGTGGTGGTGGTGGTGATTATTATTTGGAGTCAGAATCCTGATCTGTCACCCAGGCCTTAGCACAGGGACATGCTCACAGACACCACAGACTCCACATGCTGGGCCCAGATGATCCTCCTGCCTTGGTCCAAGTATTGGCTGGAAACACAGGTCTGCGCCACCATGCATGGCTAATCTTTGGATTTATTTTTGATGACCAAGATGAGGTTTCAACCCATGTCCTGGGCTGGTGTCAAACCCCCATGCTCAGGCCGTCCACTAGCTTGCACCTCCAAAAGACTGGGATGCCTGGTTGAGCACCTGAGCCAGCCTGTGGTTGTGGTGGTGGTGGTGGTTGGTATTAATCTGAGTAGGAGTCCCACTCTGTCACCCCAGGCCAGAATGCAGGAGCCCACTCTCAGCCACCACAGCCTCCATCACCTGGGCTCCAGTGATCCTCTCACAGCAGCCTCCCAAGTGGCCAGAACCAAAGGCTTGCACCATGAAGCTCAGCTCATTTTTTGGGTTCTTGTAGAGACAGGGTCTGGACAGGGGCCTGGGCTTGTCTTGAACATGGTACTCAGGCCAACCACTTGTCTCGGCCTCCCAAAGTGCTGAGGTGACAGGCATGAGCCTCTGCAACAGGGCTTCATACCCCTCTCAGGTCCCTACCATGAGGTCCGCTCCCTTCAGATGACCCAGGACACTGGAGAGGGCACCCAGTGTTGCCTGCCGAGCCTGCCATGGGGTAGTGCCTGGAGCAGGGGTGTGTCACTGCCAGGGTGCCCACACCTCTGGCCGCCTTGATCCCCAGGTGGAACTGCTCGATCCTCCCAGGGGTGGCCTCAGAGAAATGGAGGGCATGACTCTCAAACCATTGGGGGTACCGGCTGGGCAACTCACATCTGTCTCCTTGACACATCAAGGAGGCTGAGATGGGAAGATGGCCAGAGCCCGGGAGCTGAGACCGGGCTGGTGACAATAGCAAGCCCCAACCTCGATACCAAGCAATACCCAAAATACCTTGGATGAGGGCAGGCCTCGACGGCAGGCCTCAGCAGGAGGATCGCTTCCGGCCTATAGTTCAGTACCAAGCAGAAAGACCAGGATGTCAACAATGGAAAGCCTTTGATCACAGCAGCTTTGGAGCCCAGGCCAAAAGGATGGCCCGATTTGGGAGGTTTGATAGTGGCCTGGGCAACCTAGGAAGCTGTGGTTCAGAATGTATATGCTGACTCTAGCATCCACGAACAGGTGTATGAGCACACTGGAACATATTACCCTCTGCCTTACAATCTATCTGTGCAGTAGTATGTGGACTTGGTCCCTAGATTAAAAAGGGGGTATAAAAGAGGAAAATAATGGAGGAGGGAGTGGTCAATAGGAAGTTAGAAAGAGAGAAGAGCAAGAGGGAAAACAGACATTTATACCAACTCTCAGATGAGAAAGAGACACAAGGCTGGAGAGAAGTTAAGAAAGACACATAAGAAAGATTCGCTAAAGAATACTGATAGCTACACAGAGATAGACCAATAAAATCATGAGGCAGTGTAAGTCAGGAGGCAAACAACAAAGGTGATCAAAACAAATAGTCAAAATGATAAAATCATAAGTCAAAATAAGAGATCAGACTAAAGTCACTTCAGCTCTGCTCTCTGCCATTGCCCCTTTGTTTTTCATTGCAGGCAGCTAGATTTACTCACAGTTTGTGTTTGGCTGCCTGGGAGTTGCTTTTGTCTGATTCAGCACAGGGATGGGGCTTTGTCTCCTGTTTAGCGACTTTACCTTAGGAACCGAGGTGAGGGTTGTTGATAGGTGGGCAGGGCAATCTCTGCCTGGAGAAAGGTGGAGGCAGATTCTCTTTCGTAGATCTGTTTCTCTCTGCTTGCCTGGGTCCCCAAGCTTCAGGTCACATGCTGAGTGCCTCAGGCAGGGTGGGCCCAGAACTCCAGAGCTCCAAAGCACCAACAGGCAGGCGGTAAGCAGCGAGAATGGCCCTGGGCACCCCACAGGGTACTTCAGCCAGGAATGGAACTGGTGTCTCTGAGGGTCGGGCACCCAGAGCCTCCCTGAGTGACTGGTGGCTTGGTGCTGGGTACTGGGCGAGAGATGATGTAGCCAGGGAGGGATCTAAGCCCTGAGAATCCCACGCAGGCGAGAGTTGTATATGGTGGAACAGCTGCAGCAGGGGCCCGCAATATCCGGCCCTGCATGGGACCAAAGGTCTCTGGGCCTTGGACCAGCACAGCTAGTGGTGGGCTGGGGGATGGTGGAAGAAAAGTAAGAGTCTTTTTGGGAACTCAAGTTCGGTGAATCTCACAAGTTCACCTATGCCGTCGCCATCTTACCGGAACTCTTGCTCTACAATTTTTTTCCTCAGTGTTTTGTAGTTCTTCTTGTAGAGATGTTTCACATTCTTGGTTAAATATATTTCTAGGTATTTTAATTTTGGTTACTATTGTAAATGGTGTAGAGTTTGTGATTTGATTCTCAATTTTTTTGAATTGGTGTATGGTAATGTGATTTGTGGTTGTTGTTTTTGTAATCTGAGACTGTACTGACTTCATTTCTTAAGTTCAGGACTCTTGAAATATTCTTTAGGAGTTCCTAGGTAAAAAAATCAACAGAGATAGTTTGGTTTCTTCTTTCCAATTTGGATAACTTTTATTTCTTTCCCTTGCCTAATGCTCTGCTAGGACGTCTAGTACTATGTTGACAAGGATTGGTGAAAGTGGGCCTCCTTCCTTACTTTGTTTTGGTTCTGATGGAAAATGCTCTCAACTTTTCCACTTTCAGTATGATTTTGGCTGTAGATTAGTTCTATGTTTTTTTTTTTGAGGTGGAGTCTCACTCTGTCGCCCAGACTGGAGTGCAGTGGCCGTTCCCCACCACTGCAGCCTCGACCTGCTGGGCTCTGGTGATTCTTTTGCCTCATCCTTCCAAGTAGCTGGAATTACAGGCATGCACTTCCATGCCTGGCTGCTTTTTTTATTTATTGTAGAGATGAGGTCTTGCCAAATTGCCCAGGTGGGTCTCGAACCCGCGGGCTCAGGCAGTCCACTCACCTCAGCCTCCCAAAGCATGCAAGTACAGGCTGAGCCACTGAGACCGGCTTATGTAGCTTTTTAAAATTTTGAGCTGTGTTCCTTCTATGCCAGTTAAGCCAATGGTTTTTATTAAGAAGGAATGTTGGATTTTATCAAATGTTTCTTTTGCATCTATTAAAGTGATCATATTATTTATGTTTTAATTGTATTTATGAGATGAATCACATTTTTTGATGTGCATATGTTGAACCATCTTTGCATCCCAGGGATAAAATTCAGTGAATCATTGTAGATTATTTTTTGCATGTGCTGTTGGATTTGGTTAGTTAGTATTTTGCTAAGAAGTTTGCATCTTTGTTCAAAAGCTTTGTTGGTCTGTGATACTCTTTTATTGTTGTTGTCTATTTTCTGATTTTAGTATTAGGGCAATATCACCATCATGGGATGAGTTAGGGAGAATTCCCTACTGGTCAATCTCATGAAATATCCTAAGTAGGATTGGTACCAGATCTCCCCTGAAAGTGTGGTAGAATTCACTAGTTAATCTGTCAGATCCAGGGACAGTTTTTCGTTGAGAGATTTTTAATTACAGATTCAACCTCACTACTCATCCTTGATCTTTCAGGGATTTTATTTCTTCTTGATTCAAAGTTGTTGTTTTGCATGCTCCCAAGAATTTTTCCATTTCCTTTAGATAGTGTAGTTTGTTTACATGATAATATCAGATGTAATATTTTCATTTCCATTACTGACTGAGTTAATTTGAATCTTCTTTCCTCTTCTTGGCTTAATGAATCTAGCTAGGGTTCTGTTAATTTTGTTTATCTTTTCAAAAAACCAATTTTTGTTTTATTTACTCTTTGTATTGTTTTGTTTCAGTTTCATTTAATTCTGCACTAAATTTTGTTATATTTTCCTTCTAATATCTGTGGGTTTGCGTGGTTCATATTTTTCTATTTCCGTGTAGGGTGATGTTAGCTTGTCAACATGTGACCCTCAGTTTTTCCATGGTAGGCCTTAAGACTATTGTGTGTTGCAGAAGTTTTGATAACTTAGTTGCTGTTGACATTCATTTACAAAATTTTTCGAAATTTCATTTTGATTTTATAGTTGACTCAAAGATCAGTCAGTAGCAGGTTGTTTGCTTTTCATGTATTTGTTTGGTTTTTAGAGTTCCTCTTTAATTTAATTTCTGGTTTTCTTCTCCTATAGTCTGAGGTGCTTGATATAATTTTGAATTTTTTGTTTATTGAGACTTGAATGATATCCTATGATCTAACTTGGAGAATGTTCCATGTGCTGATGAGAAAAATGTATATTCTATATTTTTGTGGTATAAAATTGTGTAGATGTCAGATCTATTTGATCTGGAGTTCACTTTAACTGCAGTGTTTCTTTGTTGACTTTTGCCTTGATGAGTTTTCTGTTGCATCAGTGAAGTGCTGAAATCTCCGTTATTGTATTGCTATCTCTCTTGTTTCTTAAATCTAATAAAATATGTTCTATAATTCTGTAAGCTCTAGTGGTTAATTCGAAAACCTTTTCTTCCCATTCCAAAATTCTTTCTTTCTTTCTTTCTTGTTTTTTTTTTGAGTTGAAGTCTCACTCTGTTACCCAGGCTAGAGTGTAGTAATATGCTGACAGCCACTGAAGTCTTGACCTGCTGGGCTCAGGCAATCCTTCCACCTTAGCCTTCCAAGTAGCTGGGACCACAGGTGTGTGCCACCTTGCCCAGCTAATATTTTAATTTATTGTAGAGATGAGGTTTTGCCCAGGCTGGTCTCGAACCCTTGGGCTCAGACAATCCTATCATCTCGGCCTCCCAAAGTGCTGGGATCATAGCATGAGCCACCACGCCTGGCCCCCAAATTCTTATATCGGTTGGTTATTTTTGTGCCTTTTTTGGACAAATATCTATCCAGGTCTTCAGTTCATTTTTTATTAGGCTGTGAAGGCTCTATTGTTGTTGAGTTGTAGTTGCGCATTATATGTTTTGGGATTAACCCCTTATCAATTATATGATTTGTAAATGTTTTGTCTCATTCTGAGCACATTGACTACTCCAATTTTTATTTGTTTTTTTTGTTATTTGATTTTTTGTTTATTTGCTTTATTAATTCAACCCATAATATCAAACTGTTTTAGTTGGACAAGTGAGTGATATGGTATATGAAATGTGCTGATTAACTGTTATATGTTAAAACTACCAATAACCAAATAATATGCCTACAAGGGACATATGTACTAACTTCTATGATTGTCTTTGATGCATGTACTGATGACTCAAGTGTACAAAGAGAAGTTTTAGAGTAGTCAGACCTGCTTTTTTTCTCCTGGTCCTACTATGTTCTATCTGAGTGAGATAAAAGATACTTTCTTGGAAACGATGGAGTTTTGACATTAAAGGCATGTTGTGAGTCTCTGCTGAAATGTGATGTGCAAAAACAATTTCTGAAATTTGGCACATATAGGTAATATTCACATTTTGTGTTATGACAGAAAATAAATTTTTATTTGAAGATCCTCTGACAAGACCCTGATGTGACTGATGAAGGAATGTTGTGCTAACTTCTATGTATCAAGCCTTCTCTTAGCTAAAAGAGGTGATCTATTCAATTGATTGTGGGGCTTAGGATATCATTTTTTGTTTACTCTAGGTGGGCATCTCTGACACTCTGATTTCACACAGAGACATCAGGGCTTAACATGTGAAGTCATAAAGGTCATGGATCAACCCTCATCATGTTATTTCTTTCTCCACAGTTGAGTCAAAGAACAAAGGCATGTGAGCAGAGGCAGCTTAACAAGAACAACGTTTTTGCATACATCCTATCTGGGAAAAGATAAGGGGCCATTAAGTTGAATCGGTAAGAGGAAGAGGAGCACCTTTAACTGCAGTGACCATTCTCCCAGTTTCAAGACAAGAAAGGTCTGGCCCAGAGTTTGAGTCATCCAGGTTAACAGTAAAGCCAGGGATGGTCTGGTTTATGGTATGCGTATATCTCTTCTACTCTCTGTGGTGGAGGGTCTCAGATATAGTGTCTTCTAACTGAAGGGTCTGCCCCAAGGTCTCCCCCCCACACACACACACATACCTACAGTCATACACAAATACATACGTAACACTTGAGGCTTTGGGCCTTCAACTTATGAAATGAGAGCATGTTAAGTATACCCTAAAGGGACTGAGTACCTTTCTCGTGGATCAATGTTTTGTCTTGGAGACTGTATGTTGATAGAGACTTTCTCATTACTGAATGAGATCCTTGAGAAGAGTGATCCATGCAATGGTGGCTCCAGAAGCTCTTAGCAAGGGTGTGAGTATGTCCCAGTGGCTGCTTTTTATCTTTATATCACAGACACAGTTGACCAGGAGTCACCAATTACAAATATTTCATCTTCAATGATGGCTACTCTAAAGACACAAGGAACAACTTGGCTGGGTGGTTACTGGTGTTTTGATTTGTAGAGGGCTTCCTACAAATTCACAGTGCTGTTTTCCATTGCACCATCCATGTGTAGCAATGGGGTCTCAGGTGCTCTGAGTGAATGGGGGAAACATTCCTGGTTACAGAGGGAGACTGGAAGCTGGAAGCTTTGAAAGGAGGCGTGATATTGATGGTTCTGGAGTCAAAGATTGGCTTAGGTAATGATGTGGCAGAGGTGCTGCTCAAGAAGTGGAGGTCACTGGAGGAGACATGATTGAAAGTCTTGCCAAAACAGGGAACTGAAGAGACAGGGTCCCTGCTGCTGCTTATTGGGAGTCCTAAATTTGTGTTAAGGGTGGTTTTCCAGCCAAAGGCATGGCTAAAAGTTGGAGTGGGACTGGAGAAAATTAATGTAGGTAGGCAGATGCACACTGGATATTTTTCAGTGTGACAATGCACTGCACACTAATTTGGATTGGGAAAAATGGGAGCACACTAACCCTGTAGCAGGATGGCTGTAAAAATCACAGCCTTAAAAAGAGGAATACTGCAAAAATCTAAGAGAAGCTGTCAAAGACCTCCTTGCATGGATAAAGAATGTTGGCAAAGTCTCAAGGTGCAAAATAAATGTGCAAAAGACAGTCACATCCTTATATGTCAACAACAAACAGACAGAAAACCAAATAAAATCACAATCCTATTCACAGTAGTCACACACATACAAAAAATTAAATACCTTGGCATCTTCTTAACCTGTGAAGTGAAAGACCTATACAATGGCAACTGCAAAACACTGCTCAGATAAATTCAAGAAGATGCAAACAAATGGGAAAATATTCCATGCTCATGATAGGAAGAATCAACATTGTTAAGATACCCATGCTACCAAAGGCAATCTACAGATTCAACGCAATACTATTAACATGATTCTTCTCAGACCTGGAGATGGCAAAACAGAAATTCGTATGGAAACATAAATGAGCACGAATAGCCAAGACAATCCTTAGCAAACAAAACAAAGCAGGAGGTATCACACTTCCAGATTTTAAACTTTACCATAAGACTATAATAATCAAAACAGCCTGGTATTTGTACAATAGGCATATAGACCAATGGAACAAGCTAGAGATTCTGGAAGTAAAACTTTAATTTCTTAGCCAACTTGCCTTCAAAAAAACCTCCACTAACAGCCACTGAGGAGAGGAAAACCTATTCAGTAAACAGTGCTGGGAAAACTGACTGACAACATGCAGAAGACTGAGACAGGACCCCTACCTGTCACCATACACAAAAATCAACTCTAAATGGATCAAAGACCCAAAAATAAAACCTCAAACTATAAGAATCTTAGTAAATGCAGGAGACATCCTTATGGGAATTGGAGTAGCCAACCAATTCCTGCTCAAAACCCAGATGTCTATGCCATAAGAGATATGATAGACAAGTGGGACCTCATTAAACTGAAAAGCTTCTGCAAAGCAAAAGAAACCATCAAGAGAGCAGGGAGAAAGCCCACAGAATGGAAAAAATATTTGCCAACTGTATATCTGACATCTAGGATCTACAAGGAATGCAAACATGCCAAAAGGAAAACAAACAAACAAACAGCCCCACTGAAAAGTGTGCAAGAGACATGAATAGATACTTCTCAAAAGAAGACATATGAGTAGCCAACAGACACTTGAAAAAATGTTCAACCTCACTAATCATCAGAGAAGTGCAAACCAAAACCACATTGAGATGCCACCTAACCCCAGTAAAAATGGCCATCATTAATAAAACAAACAAACAAAAATAACAGATGCTGGCAAGGATGTGGAGAAAAGGGAATGCTTCTACATTGCTGGTAAGAATTCAAAGTAGTTCAACCTCTATGTAAAACAGTGTGGCAATTTCTACAAGAACTAGAAATTGACCTTCCATATCACTCAATAATCCTCCTACTGGGATTATACCCAGAGGAACTCAAATCATTCTACCAAAAAGATACCTGCACATGCATGTCTATTCACAATAGCAAAAACATGAAACCAGCTGCTGTCCATCGAAACTGAACTATATTAAAAAAATGTAGTACATAATCATGATAAAATGAATATTATGCAACCATAAAGAATGACAAACATATAGACATCGGAACAACTTGGATGGATTTAGAATCTATAATACTCAGTGATCTATCACAAAAAAAAGAACTGAGTTCCACATCTTCTCACTCACAAGCAGCATCTGGATATTTACCACAATACTATAAGAAAGGAATTGGCAGTGGTGGGGCACTGCCAGTGGAGGGAGGGGTGGACACATAACATCAATAAGGGCACCTAATCTCAAACCAGGTGAAATGGGGACCAAAGGTAGGCCCAGACTTTACCCGTACAATGACCATTTTTATACCTATTTCTAAATTGTACCCCACATATTTAAAATAGAAAATAAAAATATTAAAACAAAATAAAATTTAAAAAAGGAGTACTGTCAGTGTAAATGACTCCAGGGTGTGAAGTGGGTTGCGAGGTCAAGTGAACAGATGTGTTAGCTGAGATGCTAGAAATGACTCCTGTGGATTTGATAGGCTTCCTGGGGTAACAGGGGTCTTGTCGGAATAAATTGGACAAAAGGTGAGGAAGGGCAAAGAAGGATGTGAATACTCACACATGGATGACTGGGAATTTGCAGGAGTGACACCTGGAGGGGAGGGGTAGGGGCTAGGAGTAGAGAGACAGGCAGGACAAGAGAGCCGGAAGCCAGATGGGCCAAGTCTGTGGTGCTAGGAGGAGCTGAGACCTGCAAAGGGCAAGTGACTGGAGGCAGGGAGTCTGTGGTCCTTCCCGAAGGGGAGGAAATAAAAAGAGACAAATTGGGTGGCACTGCTGATCACAATGCTTTCTGCTTCATCCTCCAAAACCTGCATCTTATCCTCCATGATTGTGCTATTTCTGCTACACTGAATGTTCTTCCCTAAAGAGCCTAGATCTTTCTGAATAGCTGCGCAGGGGCATTGGGCTTGTGGGAGCAGCTCACCTCTATATCAGGACAGTTGCAGTGGAGGTGGAGGCAGCTGTAGCAGTGGAATCCACCTTGTCCTTGGCAGGGCCTGTGAATAGCAGTTCTGCTTGGGGATGGTTCATGGTGGGATATCCAATGTCTTGGTGCCCTGTATCTCCTTCTCCATCATCTGCAACATCAGCAAGCCTGGAGAGCTGGACATTTTCTTGGTGGACCACTCCAGCTGCAAGGAGAAGCCTGGGGGTGGGTCCAGGAGCATGGTTGCATCTGTCCCAAGAGGTGGAACTTCCCCAGAAAAACTGTGTGCACTGGAATCTGTATATTTTTCCCAGAAAGAGCACATTGAAGAACCTTGAATTTCACAAGTTATTTTTTGAGTATGAGCAAGGGAGACTTCCCTCCAGAAACCCAGGACTGGGACCCAAGAAAGAATATTCTCCCTGGGTCTCTATGATGTCAAGGACACTTCCTCCTTGCTAGGGTTGATCCTTTCTTGACCTGCTCTTTGGTCTCCACCTGATCTTCCTCTTTCATCAGTTTTTTTGGGCGCTTCTTGGACCCTCCCCTTGATCTCCTTGAGAAGCCTGGATAGCATGAGTTTCCTGGGACTGTTGACCTGCTTGAGGGGGCTGGAAAGGGGCGGAAGGGGTGGGGAGGGTAAACAGAAGGCTATACTTGTGGCAGACAGCGCCAGTGTCTTCTTCAGGGCTTGACCCCAGGATTCAGGCGGTAGGGTCCCCAGAGAGGAGCCTGTGACCTGTGGGAAAGGGCACCACTCCTTCTAGGTGGTGGAGGTCCACGACCCAGATGTGGGTTGAGCAGCCTGTGAGCAGGACCAGTGTGAAGGTAGGCACAAGTGCCGCTGGGTGGCTCCAGCCAGGGGAGGGATCCTGGCAGAATTTGGGATCTGCTGGGAGCCAGCTCCCAGTGCGCTGCCTGCGGGACCCGAAAACCAATTGTGTAAGAAAATTTCCCATTGAGAGCTGCTTGTGTGGCCTGCGATCGCGAGAAAGAGTAAGCCACCAAGGTAAATCTCCTTAACAACCAATTCACTCCTCTCTCAGTCAGGCACACACTGGCCAGCCCCACGCCTGTGATGTCTCAGTGGGGCTTGAGACCATGACTGGATGCGCCAGGAAGGGCACGTGGACCTAGCCGAGCATCAAGAGGAGGCGACAGTGGGTACCACGCGCGGCGCTGCCAACCGCTGGCGCAGGAGAATGTTCTAGCCCTGGGCTCTTCCTGCTGCTGCTTGCAGGTGATGGGCACCAGGCAGGCCACGCTATGGGCACGTTTGGGGACTGCCCAGCTTGAGCACTCAGTGACTGTGTGTCTCGGACCTGTACTATGGGCCACAGGGGCGGGGCCTGCTGAAAGTTCAGCCCAGGACAACCCAGGTTCTCCCAGGCTCCTCCAGGACCTCTCTCATCTCCAGTGCCATCCTGGTCCAAGGGTCACGAGCCCAGCTGCAAAGTGTACAGAGGAGGGCACACGGTTTTCGGACCTGACTCGATGCTGCCCCCCATGGTTTCTTTTCCCAGTTGGCAGGATCTCTTCGTTTCTTTTTGCAAATTGGGTAAAATCACTTAAGCTTCAGCGCTCCTCGGGTGGTCCATGTGGTGGTGGGGCAGCCAAGCTTTAAACCCTGGCTGTGTGATTCCAGAGTATGTGCCCTGGCCTGTGGGCCGCCTTATCACGTACACATCAAGTGTTACCATGTATTATTTTCTGTCGTCCTTCATGTACTTAGTGTCGTGGCATATCTATGATGAACATGTGCACACCTGAGAGGAGGTCTTTACTTCAACTCCTAAATTACCCGTGGCCGGCTCTGGGCTCCTGTCTCCTCAGAAAATCTAGACCAGGAACCCTTCATTGTCACCATAGCATCACAGCACATTGCTCTTCTCATTGAACTTTGCAGCCCAGGGTTTTTTGTTTTGGTATGTTCTATTTTTCATTTCTTGGACCTACTTTTAAGGGTGTAAATACATAAGATCATATTCTAGATCAATTTTAGTCTATCCTAAAAGAAATTTACTGGTATGTTATTTTATATGAATTAGAAGTCAGTTCTTTTGGACTTCTTGGACTATGTCTAGAAAGACAATACTTTCTTTAAAGCAAGTTAATAGTGGAGCAATGTACTGGATGAAAGCTTGATCAGCACAATGTGGTCATTGTCACATGCAAAACCTAGAGTCAGAAACCAGGAGTCAGATATCAGTAAGAATATTGTTCTGTTTTTTTTTTCTTTGAAAAATCTATTTAAGACTTACATTGAGATAATTAACAAACTACACAATTGTTTTTAGCCTTCTTTAACAGTATGTCAGAGAAAATTTGGTCTTTCATCCACAACAAGGCTGAAGTTGTTAAGACACAAAACAGTTTTGCTCAGACCCCAATTCTGTTTGAAAAGAGGAGAAATATTATAAGCCCTTTCTAATCTATCCAGCAGCAGAGATGGTTTAAAGTATTGACATTTAATGATAGTGCCTTGCTATAATTTGAGGAAAGTTTGGGAAAGGGAACTTTTCATCAGTAAGGGTACCTGATCTTAAACCAGGCAAAGTGGGAACCAAGGTGAGGCCTGAGCTTCACCTGTACAATGACCATTTAGATACCTAATCCTGAATTATATCTCTCATCTTTAAAATAAAAATATAAAAAATAAAAAAAGAAAGAATAATCTCTTGATTTTGTTTGTTGGAAAAAAAAGCAAGCCAGAACAAGTGTTGGACCCAGATTTTTTATAGATGCTCTGAAAACCCATGATCATGTGACACTTTTTAAAACAATAAATTATATCATATTATTCCTTGAGCAATCAGTCACTAAGCCTTTTGGATATGGTATTTCTAGTGGGGAAATTCTACTTATCCCATGTTGTTAAATTCAGTAGTTAACATGAAAGTGTTTAATTGCCATAATAATGTTTTGTGTTATTTTGTTATTATTTTCTTGTTGCTATATCCTTTTTTATGATACTGCTTTTGCTAGTGCCTTTTGCTTTACTGTTTTGCAAACTAGACTATTATTCAATAACTCACTGGAAATGAATGGCCTTGTTCGTGTAGCTTGGGAATTAAGCCATAGATATTTCTCAACACCAACATCTATCACTTTACAACATATTCAGCAACTAATTCTCTCATATTTTCCTCCTTTTAATTTTGTTGAGAACCTACCTTTAGATGCTTGACTTCATATTATTGCAAATAATTTCCAAATTCCAAAGATTGTTGACTTTGTGGTTCATATACTGTTTCTGTACTTCCTTCTCTTCCTCATCATCCTGTTCTTCCTCTTCCTCCTCCTTCTTTTTCTTTCCTATTCTTCTTTTTCAAGTCCCTTTCATCATATAAGAATCATGCTTAGCTCACAGATCATTTAAAATCACCTGTGAGCCTCTCTTTGCCAATCCCTGATCTAACGGATTTGAGTAAATCAATTCTTTGATCAATTATTTGTCTTCCCAGTCTTGTCCTTACTCTTTTGGAGTCTTTAACCAACATGGCTTTTAGAGATCTTCTCCCCAAACATAAGTCAGATGATGTCATTCATACCTCTTCAGTGGATTATGCTAAGCGAAAGCCAAAGGCCTCAAAATGCCTCCAGAGCCCAAGAATCTGAGCCCTTCATTTTCATCCTGATTTCATTGTCTTCTCCTCTCCACACTAAAGCCCTCTCTTCCCCCAACACATTATTTCTGTTCCCTGCTTACTTTGTGGATGTCCTTGCCTTGTGGCCTTCCCATATTATTATTCCCTCTGGCTGGAACACTCATTCCTCAATATCCACATTGTTGTTTTCTATAACCTTCATGTTCCTTTTTGAAGTTCACCTTCAGTATAATTACCAAGTTCAACCTCTCCCCACCAACTAATGCACTTCATCCTTTTTCTGCATTCCATGTCTTTGTAGTACTTATCCTACATACCATTTATCTTACCCATTTACTTAACTTTTATTTATATGTTTATACTTGTGTTTATATATTTACTAATCTTTGTTCACCTCTGTCCCCTACCAAGAGGATAAGGATATTTTCTTTATTGGTCACTGCTATGTTTCCTGAACTTACCCAAAAATAATGTCCAAGAACAGTATCAGGCATTTCATAGGGGATCAATAAGTTATATTGAATGGAAAAAAACCCATATGAATCTGAATGTCATGCCTACTATTTGCTGTTGGTGTACCTAGACAGGTTATCTATATCCAGTAAACCTCAGTTACTCTCTTGGGAGGTAGACTTATAATAATTCTCATAAAAATTCATTAGAAGAATCAAAGGGAATATAAGGTGATATGCAAAAAGTAGTTGTTATTTTTATTTATTTATTTATTTTTGAGTTGGAGTCTCACTCTGTCACACAGACTGGAGTACATGGGCATGTTCCCAGTCAGCACTGCATGCTGGGCTCCAGCAGTTCTATCACCTCAACCTTTCAAGTAGTCAGAACTACAGGCATGCACTACCATGCTTGACTAATTTTTTTTAATTTATTGTAGAGACGAGGTCTCACCAAGTTGCCTGGGTGGGTTTTGAACCTGCGGGCTCAGGCAATCCATTAATCTCGGCCTCCCAAAGTGTTGGGCTTACAGGCTGAGCCACCGAGCCTAGCCCTAAAAGTACAGTTATTATCTTCAGCTTGAACCAAGCAGGAAGCCAGTTTTGGAGATGTGTAAAAAAAAGAGTAAACTTGATCACATTTAAAGCCAAAAGTTAATTCAGTCCTTGTATAAAGAGAACACACCATGAACACCCAGGGATATAAGACATATGAACCATAAAGACATATATTTAGAAGGAAGTTGTATTATTAAATTTATTTGCTAGAGTGAGCCAAGATGTTGATGTTATCAGGAGAGTGCATTTCATCAGAGATGAGCAGACCTTGGTGCATTATAATCACAGAACATTCCAGGTAGTAGAGATTTCAGAATTCTCAGGGTTCAAAAAAGGCAAAAGCAACAATACTCACTATATGAAGCAGAGGAAATGGAAATAAGTAGAACCAGGCACAGTACCTTGCACCTGTCATCTAGCACTTTGGGAGGCCAAGCCGAGTGGATTGCTGGAGGTGTGCAGTTCAAGACCACGCTATGCAACAAAGTGAGACTCTATCTCCACAAAACAGAAAAATTAGTCAGGCAGTTGGTGGATTCCTACAGTTCCAACTCCTTGAGAGGCCGAGGCAGAAGGATGACTTGAGCCTAGGAGTTTGAGGTTGTAGTGAGTTGTGATTATGTCATTGAACTCCAAGCTGGAAGCAAAGTTAAATTTTGTCTCAAAAAGATAGGATGCAAGGACAGAAGGAAGGAAGGTGAATGTTGAAAAACGCATGTAATGGTGGTGGGGTCAGTTCCTCAAGAAGAGTACTAATCCTAAAAGTACTTACACTAAACAACAGATCTTGAAAATACATAATAACAAAAAGTGATAGAACTGAAAGGAGATTGAGATACCCACAATTACTGTGTCAAACATGTTGGGCAACAACATACTTAAGTATATAGAATACTTGAAAAACACTATCAATAAAGTTGATCTAATTTAGACAACACCCTGTCCAATAATAGCCTTTATACACACCTTTAAAGTCAACATGAAACATTTGCCAGTTCACAAAGCAAATGGAAATACACATTAAAGTATTAAAATCACATAGGTTATATTTTCTGACTGCCATGTATTAAGCAAAAAATCAATAATCAAAAAAATCTTAAAATTCCAATTATTTGAAATTGAGCAACATATTTCTAAATAAGCCACATGTCCACAAGAGATCACAACAAAATTCAGAAATATTTGGAATTGAACAAATTGAAACACAAGTCACAAATTCTGGGGGATAAAGCTCAGTTTTTAGACTTAAATTCTATATTTAAAAGTTGTATATAAATATAAGTTTCTGGCTTATGAAACTGGAAAAACGAATGAATTTCATTTAAAAAAAAGACTGGATATATACTACAATAGAATAAAATAGAGGTTCTCAAAATTGATCCATCTTTTGAAGGGATTTCAATCTTTGCAACATGCAAAGATTGGAAAAGTTGGACATCTTATGAAGAAAGTATCTTGAGGCTTATTTTGATGCATATAAAAATATATATTACAGACTTAAGTGTAAAACCTAATGCTGTAACGTGTTAAAAAAAATTGGAAACCTAGGTAATGGAAAGTTTGTTAGGTAATATCTTAAGATGAAAATTTTAAAACACACATTAGTTTTTATAAAAACTAAGATGACTCGATTTCTTAGACACATTAAAAAACAGAAGAGAAAATATTAAAAAAACATATCTGTGAGTTAAATGAACTACATTTACATGAAAACAATCTCAATTTTAAAAAAAAAACCCAGTAAAGAATTGGCAATGATTTGCATAGATGTTTTACTAAGGAAGAGATATGGGTGCAAGATAAGCACACAAAAGGAAAGATGTTTGACAATATTAGTCATTAGGGAGATTTAGATTATTCATGAAAATAATGCTACAATAATTTTCATAAAGAATTAAACAAGGAAAACAAGAAACAGGAAAACTCAAATATACACATATAGGACATAGAAGCAAAATTTCTAATAAAATATACAGTACACTGTGTGCAGACATATGTTTAAAAGAATAACATTAATTTTCAAGATAGATTAATATGTGAGTTGCAGTGATTATTTAACTTTAGAATAAAGATTAAAAATGACAACAGACTTCTGATCAGAAACTATGCCAGCCAAAAGACACAGAAGTGACACCTTTAAATTACTAAAAAACATTTATGCATTTATGACACTGAGTAATTAATGGAAAACGCCACAACCCTAGACACCGAAAAATCATTTGTACAAATTCAGTACTGATGACTAATTCTTGATTAAAGCACTAAGCAAACTAAGAATAGAAGGCAAATTACTTGATGTGTTCATGGAAGCTATAAAGGAAATATGGAAATTTAAGTTAACTGTAAAATAAAAGGGAAATTCCTTAAAATTCAAGAATGTGATAAGGATTTCTGTAGTCACTCCTCCTCTTCAACATTGAATAGAATCCTCCAGCCAGTGAAATAAAAAATATAATATACAGATAGGGAAAAACTATTAATATCAAGAGAAAATACATGAAATTTGCATAAAAATTCAGCAAATATATTGAAAAAACAGAATTACATATAAAAGTATGATGCATGCATAAACAACATTGAATAAAAGTGCTCAGCCTCACTAATCATCAGAGAAATGCAAACCAAAGCCACATTGAGATACCACCTAACCCCAGTAAGAATGCCCTTTATTAATAAAACAAACAACAGATGTTGGCAAGGATGTGGCGAGAAAAAGGAATGCCTCTACACTGCTGGTGGGAATGCAAACTAGTGCAACTTCTTTGGAAGACAGTGTGGAGATTTCTGAAAGAACTAGAAATTGACCTTCCATATGACCCAGCAATTTCCCTATTGGGAATATACCCGGAGGAACTCAAGTCATTCTACCATAAGGATACCTGCAGATGCATGTTTGTTACAGCTCTATTCACAATAGCAAAAACATGGAACCAAAATACTACTGCCCATAGAAGCCGAATTGGATTTAAAAATGTGGTACACAATAGAATATTATGCAGCTATAAAGAAAGTCAAACATATGGACTTCGCAGCAACTTGGATGGATTTAGAGTCTATCATACTCAATGATCTATCACAGAGACAAAGAAAAGAGTACCATATGTTCTCACTCATAAGCGGACCTTGAACAATTATCATAATACTATAAGAAAGGGATTGTCCATAGCAGGAAACTGCCAGGGAAAGAGGAGTGGGATTGGCAGTTGAGGGAAACTGCCAGGGAAGCGAGTGGCACACCTCATCAACAAGGGTACCTGCATAATAAACATCAGTATACTTCACCTGAACTGTACACCACATCTTTAAAATAAAAAAATAAAATATAACCAGTTGTGTTTCTATATGCCAGAAACAAATAAAAAGTTCTGCTGAAAATGACATCATTTTGTAAAGCAAAATATTATATAACATTCAGGTCTAACTCTAAGAAAACATGTCTGAGTATACACAAATGCCTTGAGCCATGAGAATTTACTGTAGCACAAATGCAGACAATACAAGTTTAATGGTCATTCACTCAGGAGAATGAGGCTAGCATTCCGTGTGACATTAACTGTTGCAATAACTCTGTTGATGGTACTCATGGTGTACTGACTCCTCTGTATTGCATTTCTGCAACAATTTCATACTGCTCTTTCCTTCTTTCTTCATCCCATGAAAACTCACTGAATTAGATTGGTTTGATTATATCTATTCCAGGGAATATGCCTATTGTTCAGAGTTTCATAAGTGATACGAATAATAACTATCACTAACATGTAATAAATTTGTACTAGGATCCAGCTGCTTTTTAGATCATCTTATATAAACCTAGCAACAACAATATAAAATAAGTATAACTAGTATCACTCGCTCTCTCTCTTTTTTTTTACAGTTGGGAAAACATACTTAAAGTCACTAAATAAAGATGCCAAATTCACACATCTAATGAGTAGCAGAGTATGGGTGAGCCCAAGTCCATGCTCTTAGTCCCTTTGCATGTGCTCCAAATCACTGCCTTTCATTGGTCCAGTCTCTATAAGTAACATTTCTGTAGAATATATGTTCCTCTTCTAGTATTTTGTGGTCAGAAAAACAAAATACATACCACAAACCATCACAATATTTTCAGAAGAACTTCCAGTTTCCAATTTGTTTTGAAGGGCCATAAAGATAGCAAATTTTTAGAGTACTGCTCAGGAAAAAGTTGTGCTGAACATAACTGAAACTTTATTTCTACTTTACTATTGAGTGAACCGTGCATGATAACTAGTTCCCAGAGATCAAGAACTCCAGGCCCAGCAAACAAAGAAGAACTCAAGATTGAAGCCATTTTTTACATTTTCTGTCAGTGCAGATGAGGTAGCAGAAAAAGGAAACCTCTAGGAAAAGTTAAATTCTCTCATGACTGTTATTTGATTCCGTACGTGAAGTAGTTCTTGTAAAAACACCTAAGAAGCACTGAGACCCTGAATCCCTAGTAAAGGGAAAGAAAATGAGCTATGAAACAATGCATTAGTGATGAGCTCCACTTCAAAGGGAAGGAATCTTAAAAACATATGGTCAGGTATCATTCAAATGGCACATGTTACTGCCCTGGTATGGTGGAAAGCCTCCATCAATAAAATGCCACAAAATATAAATAAAAATCACTAAGCCCTAATGGTACTCCAGTACTTTCCAGGCACTTCTAAATGATAACCACTTAAGTAAAAGAAAGACTAAGTGTAGGAAGATTTGAATTAAGAATAGGACTGATTCAAAACCACGTAGAGATGTATCTTTAAAATATTGAAACTATAGATGAATGCACTAGTTGATTTGAGTATTAACATATTAATAGTAAGATGACTGCTTTATATAACTAAAACAATTACAAGATGTGTTGTCTTAAGCTATACCACTTTTTCTATCACTTTTCTTGTAAACTAAAATGTATAAACTGACAGAGTATTAGTTGATTATGTAGAATAATATTAGGATGAAAATAAATGTATGGTAGTTAGCAACTAAAAAAAGAATACAATTTAACACAGAATAAGCCCATCTGAGTCTTCATGCTATGTATTAAACAACAAAATATGTTAAGAATATGATAGAAAAATATATGAGAAGAAACAATTATGGTAATGCAGGGGATATACCCTCATTCCCTTTGCTTGTCCAGTCTTTCATTCCTTCACCCTTCACTACCCCAATTTTTGCAGAATATCTCAATTTCCAGTTCATATGTTGAATGTATTCCTCAGCCCTGATGGCTTAATGATATCACTTGGAAAGCTTTTTAAAAAATCAACCCCAACTACTTATTTATACATTAATCTCTGAAGTTGGAGACCAGGCATAGACATATTTAAGAACCCTTCAAGTAATTAAAATTTGGGTTGATAGCTACTGTGCAAGAACTCAAACAAGGAAATAAATGCTGCTTCTCTACCGAGAAAAAATGAGCCATGACTATTTCAGTATTTCCATAAATTTTCCATTCCTATTACTAATATTAAAGCATTAACATACTTGTGTAAAGATAAAAATAGTAGGCTCTTAACTTGGTGTTAATATCTATATCTATGTTATTTCCAGAAATATGAAAAAAGAATTCAACAAAAAAGTATGGACCACTGTTATCTAAGATCAGGAGGACATATATACAGTACAGTTAAAATTTGCTCTCTGGCATTCTATAGGATAAATAAGTATACAAATTCTGTTGCTAGACAACTAAATCTTTTGTGAATCTCCAAGACAAGAACTCCAAGTCATGAAACACTTTAAGAGGCAAATTCAGGACTGGTATGTTGTAAGAAAAAAGAAAGGGGAACCAAAGGTTCACATGCCAGCCATCCCACATGGAAGTCACCCTCAGTAATCTAATCTCAGTACTAAGAATAATATAAAACAAAGAAGAAATCACTGCTTCTGGGATGATGACCTAGCATATTCAGCCAACAACTTAATTTAAGCAACTAGTTTAATTGTGTCACTATATAAAAATAAGAGCACGATGCACTGACTGAATGACCAGTGGATTTTTGGTGTCATCTATAAATAGATTTAGGTACTAAAATGGAGCTATGGTTATTAAAAAAGAGTCAAAGTAAAGCAATGTGATATTGGCACTGGGAATCCATACTTGTTTTACAAAACAAAATTTATTTCAACGTATTTTAAGACCAGGAAATAAATATATTTTAGCTTTTCTTAAGCTCCTCTTTAAGAAGGAAGTCAAAAATTGTAACATTCTTGTCACAAATACTGGGAAAAATCACTCCAAGTATTCTTGAGATAGCTTCATACATTTTTACTGTAAAAATTACTTTTATTGCCCATGTACTTTAGCATTTCTTAATGGAATACCATAGAATTTTCTGCTATTATCTATAATTTTATTTTTATAAAATTTTATTTTGAATATGTGGGGTACAATTCAGGGTTAGGTATACAAATGTTCATTATACAGGTACCCTTATTGATGAGGTGTGACCTTCCCTCCCCTGGTAGTTTCCCTTAACTGCCAATCCTACTCCTCCTTGGCTGTTTTCCACTACTTACAGTATTATGATATGTTTCCCTTTTTTATAGTTTTTTCATAATTGTTCAAGGTTTGCTTTTGAGTGAGAGTATATGGTACTCTGTTATTTGTTTCTGTGATAGATCACTGAGTGTGATAGACTCTAAATCCATTGAAGTTGCTATGAAGTCCAAATGTTTGTCCTTCTTTATGGCTGCATAATATTCCATTGTAAATATGTACCACATTTTTAAAAGATCCAATCCTCTTTCAATGGGCAACACGGTTGGTTCCATGTTTTTGTTATTGTAAATAATGATGAAATAAACATGTATTTGCAGGTATCTTTTTCATAGAGTGATCTTAAGGTCAAAGCCATTTTTGCATTTTCTGTCAATGTACATCTAGTAGTGGAAAAAGATAATCTCTATAAAAATTAAAAATCCTTTCAAGACTGTTATCTGGTTTTGCACAATTAAGTAGTTCTTCATAAAACCAGAGAAGCACACAGATCCTGAATCCCTAGCAAGTGGAAAGAAAATGAGCTATTAAACTATGCATTCATGATGAGCCCCACTTAAAAGAGAAGAAATCTTAAAAATATATGGCAAGGTATCATGCAAATGGTACGTGCCACTGCCCTGGTATAATGGAAAGGCTCCACCAATAAAATGCTACAAAATATGAATAAAAAACACTACCATGCTAACTATAAGGCAATATCTTCCTTGCATTTCTGAATGATAAACACTTCAGAAAAAAAAAGACTAAGTTAGAAAGTTTTACATTGAGTAGGACTGATTCATAATCTGTATCTTTAAAATAATAACACCATAGATGAATGTACCAGTTGATTTGAATATTAACATATTGATATTAAGATTGATTTCTATAGCTAAAACAATGAAAAGAAGGTTTGTTTACTTAATCTATAAATATCATCTTTTCTATCACTTTTCTAATTAAACTAAAAATTATAAACTGGCAGAACACTAATTGAGACAAGACAATTTTTAATTTTTAATTTTTTTTTTTTGAGTTGGAGTCTCACTCTGTCGCCCAGACTGGAGTGCAGTGGCCGCTCCCAACCACCGCAGCCTCGACCCGCTGGGCTCTGGCGATCCTTCCGCCTCAGTCTTCCAAGTAGCCGGAATTACAGGCATGCGCTACCACGCCCAGCTGATTTTTTAATTTGTTGTAGAGATGAGGTCTCGCCGCCCAGGCAGGTCTCGAACCCGCGGGCTCAGGCAATCCACTCACCTCAGCCTCCCAAAGGTGCGGGATTACAGGCTGAGCCACCGAGCCCAGCTTAAATTATTTTTTAATCAATATTTTTTATTATGATTTTGTGGGGTAGAGTTAAGGGTTAGGTGTACAATTACGTTTCATTCAGGCACCCTGCTGATAAGCGGTGTTTCCCCATCCCCAGACATACATTTGCGACTGTTAATCCCATACCCCCATAGTTTCCCAGTACCGTCAGTCATTTTCTTATAGTATTACATTGGATGTTCAAGGTCCATTATATGAGTGAGAACATGTGATACTCAGATCTTTGTTTCTGTGAGAGGTCACTCAGTATTATAGACTCTAGTTCAATCCAGGTTGCTGCAAAATTCATGATTTTGTTATTTTTTATGTCTATGTAGTATTCCATCGTGTATATGTACCATATTTTTTTTAATCCAGTCCTCTTTTGATAGGCAGCATGGTTGTTTCCAGGTTCTTGCTATTCTGAACAATGCTGTGATAAACATACGTTTGCAGGTATCATTTTTAAAGAGTGATTTGGGGACTTCAGAATATGTTTCCAGTAGAGGGACTGCAAGGTCATATGGAAGGTCGATTTTTAGAGCTTTTAGGAACCGCCACACTGCTTTCCACAGAGGTTACACTAGTTTACACTCCCACCAACAGTGTAGAAGTGTTCCCTTTTTACCACACCCTCTCCAGCAACTGTTATTTTTTGAGTTGTTGATAATTGCCATTCTGATTGGAGTTAGGTGGTACCTCAGTGTGCTTTTGATTTGCATCTCCCTGATGATTACTGATGTTGAGCATTTCTTCATGTGTTTGTTGTCTGCTCAAATGTCTTCTTTTGTGATGTTTCTGTTCATATTTTTTGCCCATTTTATAATGTGGTTGTTTTTTTTTTCTTTTCAGCACGTTTGAGTTTCTTGTAGATCCAGGATGTTAAGCCTTTGTCAGACCTGGAGTGAGCAAATACTTTTTCTCAGTCTATAAGCTGTCTCGCTGCTCTCTTGCTGGTTTCTTTGGCTTTGCAGAAGCTTGTCAGTTTAATAAGGTCCCACTTGTCTACCTTCTCTCTTATGACCTGTGGGTTTCGGGTTTTGTTCAGGAATTGAATGCCATTTCCGATTTCCATGAGGGTATTTCCTTCCTTTTCTAAGGTTCTTATGGTTTGAGGTTTTACATTTAGGTCTCTGATCCATTTGGAGTTATCCTTTGTGCATGGGGATAAATAGGGGTCTTGTTTCAATCTTCTGCATGTGATCAGTCAGTTTTCCCAGCACCATTTACTGAATAGGTTCTCCTCTCCCTAGTGGTACGTGGTGGAGGCTTTGTCGAAGATGAGTTGGTTGGGAAATTGAGGTTTTGCTTCTGGGATCTCAATTCTATTCCATTGATCTATATGCCTATTCCTGTACCAATACCAAGCTGTTTTGATGATTGTAGTTTTATAGTAAAGTCTGAAATCTGGTAATGTGATACCACCTGCTTTGTTTTTTTTTGTTGCTGAGGATTGTTCTGGCTATTCTTGGACATTTGTGTTTCCATATGAATTCCTGTGTTGTTTTTTCCAGGTCTGAGAAGAATATTGCTGGTAATTTGGTGTGTATTGCATTGAATTTGTAGATTGCCTTAGGTAAGATGGACATCTTCACAATGTTGATTCTTGCAATCCATGAGCATGAGATATTTTTCCACTTGTTTGTTTCATTTTTTATTTCTTTGAGCAGTGTTTTTTAATTTTTATTGTAAAGGTCTTTTACGTCTCTTGTTAGGAAGATGCCAAGGTATATCATTTTTTTGTGGCTATTGTGAATGGAATTGTGTTTTTTATTTGGAGTTCTGTTTGTTTATTATTGGTGTAGAGAAATGTGATTGTCTTTTGTACATTTATTTTGTATCCTGACACTTTGTCAAAGGTCTTTATCAATGTAAAGAGGCTTTTGACAGATTCTCTTGGGTTTTCAAGGTACACAATCATATCATCTGCAAAGAGAGATAAGTTGACTTCCTCTTTTCCTATTTGGATACTCCTGATTGCCTCCTTTTCTCTGATTGCTCTAGCCAGGACTTCCAACACTATGTTGAACAGGAGGGGAGAGAGTGGGCATCTTGTCTAGTTCCAGTTTTCAGGGAAATTGTTTCCAATTTTTGTCCATTTAGGAGTATGCTGGCTTTGGGTTTCTCGTAGATGGCTTTTACTATTTTGAGGTATTTTCCCCGTATGCCTAGATGTTCAAGGGTTTTTATCAAGAAGGGATGTTGAATTTTATCCAAAGCTTTTTCTGCATCTAATGATATGGTCATGTGGTTTTTGTTTTGACATCTGTTGATGAATTTAATTATATTTATGGTTTTATGTAGGTTGACGCAGCCTTGCATCCCAGGAATGAAGCCTACTTAGTCATGGTGGATGATGTTTGAAATGTGTTGCTGAATCCGGTTTTAGGATCTTGTTGAGAATTTTAGCATCTATGTTCATCAAAGATATTGGCCTGTAGTTCTCTTCCTTTGTTGAATCTTTACCTGGCTTGGGTATCAATGTGCTGTTGGCTTTGTAAAATGATTTCGGGACAGTTCCATCTTTTTCAAATGCCTGGAATACCTTCAGTAGGATTGGTATGAGCTCCTCCTTAAATGTCTTATAGAATTCTGCTGGAAAGCCATCTGGACCAGGGCTTTTTTTTTAATCAATATTTTTTATTATGGTTTTGTGGGGTACAGTTAAGGGTTAGGTGTACAATTACATTTCATTCAGGCACCCTGTAGATAAGAGGTGTTTTCCCATCCCCAGATTGATATTTGCTACTGTTAATCCCATTCCCCTCCCTGCCCATAGTTTCCCAGTACCGTCAGTCAGTTTCTTATAGTATTACATTGGAAGTTCAAGGTTCATTATATGAGTGAGAACATGTGATACTTGGATCTTTGTTTCTGTGAGAGGTCACTTAGTATTATATGCTCTAGTTCCATCCAGGTTGCTGCAAAGTTCATGATTTTGTTCTTTTTTATGGCTGCGTAGTATTCCATCATGTATATGTACCACATTTTTTAATCCAGTCCTATTTTGATGGGCAGCATGGTTGTTTCCAGGTTCTTGCTATTGTGAACAATGCAGCAATAAACATACGTGTGCAGATATCGTTTTTATAGAGTGATTTGAGTTTTTCAGGGTATATTCCCAGTAGGGGGATTGTGGGATCATATGGAAGGTCAATTTTAAGAGCTTTTAGGAATTGCCACACTGCTTTCCACAGAGGTTGCACTAGTTTACACTCCCACCAACAGTGTAGAAGTGTTCCCTTTTCACCACACCCTCTCCAGCAGCTGTTATTTTTTGAGTTGTTGATAATTGCCATTTTGAGTGGAGTTAGGTGGTATCTCAGTGTGCTTTTGATTTGCATCTCCCTGATGATTAGTGAGGTTGAGCATTTCTTCATGTGTTTGTTGACTGCTCGGATGTCTTCCTTTGTGAAGTGTCTGTTCATATCTTTTGCCCATTTTATAATGGGGTTGTTTGTTTTCTTCCTTTCAGTACGTTTCAGTTCCTTGTAGATCCAGGATGTTAAGCCTTTGTCAGACCTAGAGTTGGCAAATATTTTTTCCCAGTCTGTAGGCTGTCTCCCTGTTCTCTTGATTGTTTCTTTGGCTTTGCAAAAGCTTATCAGTTTAATAAGGTCGCACTTGCCTACCTTCTCTCTTATGATTTGTGGGTTTCGGGTTTTGTACAGGAATTGGATGCCAGTTCCGATTTCCATGAGAGTATTCCCTTCCTTTTCTAAGGTTCTTATGGTTTGAGGTTTTATATTTAGTTCTCTGATCCATTTGGAGTTAACCTTTGTGCATAGGGATAGATAGGGGTCCTGTTTCAATCTTCTGCATGTGGTCAGCCAGTTTTCCCAGCACCATTTACTGAATAGGTTCTCCTCTCGCTAGTGGTAGGTGGTGGGGGCTTTGTCAAAGATGAGTTGGTTGAGAAATTGAGGTTTTGCTTCTGGAATCTCAATTCTGTTCCATTGATCTATATGCCTGTTCCTGTACCAATACCAAGCTGTTTTGATGATTGTAGCTTTGTAGTAAAGTTTGAAGTCTGGTATTCTGACACCACCTGCTTTGTTTTTTTTGCTGAGGATTATTCTGGCTATTCTTGGACTTTTTGTTTCCATATGAATTCCTGTGTTGTTTTTTCTAGGTCTGAGAAGAATGTTGCTGGTAATTTGATGTGTATTGCATAGAATTTGTAGATTGCCTTAGGTAAGATGGACGTCTTCACAATGTTGATTCTTCCGATCCATGAGCATGGGATATTTTTCCACTTGTTCGTGTCAGCTTTGATTTCTTTGAGCAGGTTTTTGTAATTTTCATTGTAAAGGTCTTTCACATCTCTGGTTAGGAAGATGTCAAGGTATTTCATTTTTTGTGGCTATTTTGAATGGAATTGTGTTTTTTATTTGGGTTTCTGTTTGTTTATTATTGGTGTAGAGAAATGCGATTGTCTTTTGTACATTTATTTTGTATCCTGACACTTTGTCAAAGGCCTTTTTCAGTATAAGAAGGATTTTGACAGATTCTCTTGGATTTTCAAGGTACACAATTATATCATCTGCATAGAGAGATAACTTGCCTTCCTCTTTTCCTATTTGAATATTTCTGATTGCTTTCTCTTCTCTGATTGCTCTAGCCAGGACTTCCAATACTATGTTGAACAGGCCTGGTGAGAGTGGGCATCCTTGTCTAGTTCCAGTTTTCAGGGGAATTGGTTCCAATCTTTGTCCATTTAGGAGTATGCTGTCTGTAGTTTTCTCGTAGATGGATTTTACTATTTTGAGGTATGTTCCCCTTATGCCTAGGTGTTCAAGATTTTTTATCAAGAAGGGGTGCTGGATTTTATCAGAAGCTTTTTCTGCATGTAATAATATGATCATATGGTATTTGTTTTGACATATGTTGATATATTTAATTGCATTTATGGTTTTACGAATGTTGAACCAGTCCTGCATCCCAGGAAGGAAGCCTGCTTGGTCATGGTGGATGATTTTTGAGATGTATTGCTGAATCCGTTTGCTAGGATCTTGTTGAGAATTTTAGCATCTATGTTCATCAAATATTTTGGCCTGTAGTTCTCTTTCTTTGTTGGATCTTTGCCTGGCTTGCGTATCAATGTGATGTTGGCTTTGTAAAATGATTTGTGGAGAGTTCAATCTTTTTCAATCACCTGGAATACCTGCAGGAGGATTGGTATCAGCTCCTCCTTGAATATCTTGTAGAATTCTGCTGGAAAGCCATCTTTACCAGGCCTTTTTTTGGTAGGAAGTTTTCTTATTATGTAGTCCATTTCCTTGATTGTTATTGGTCTATTTAGTGTCTCAATTTTTCTTGTTCCAACTTAGGTAGGTTTTGTGATGTCAGAAAGTCTTCCATTTTCTTAAGGTTTTCAAGTTTGTATCCATACAAGTGTATGCAGTAGTCTTTAATGATCTTTTGTATTTCTTCAGGGTCAGATGTGACATCATCTTTTGTGTTTGTGATTGTGCTTATTTGGGTTTTTTCTCGGTTTTTCTTGGTCAGTCTAGGTGGGGGACCATCTATCTTGTTTATCCTTTGGAAGAACCAGTTTTTTGTTTCATTGATTTTTTGTATTATCTTTTTGTCGTCTATGTCCTGTATTTGGGCTTTTATTTTGGTGATCTGGATTCTTCTGCTGAAATTAGGGATTTTGTGGTCTTGCTTTTCCAGCTTCTTTAGGTGACTTGTTAGTTTGTGAATTTCTGTTCTTCCATTTTCTTCATGTGTGTTTGTAGGGATTTAAATTCCCCTCTTACTACAGTTTTCACGGCATCCCAGAGATTTTGGTAAGATGTTTCTTCATTTTCATTTGTTTCCAGGTATCTTTTGATCTTCGTTTTGATTTCATCATTGACCCAGGAGTTGTTTAGCATCATGTTGCTTAGTGTCCATGTCTTTGTGGTTTTTGCGGGGACTTTGTTGGTGTCAATATTTATTTTTATTCCACTGAGTTCCGAGAAAGTGCATGGTAGAATTTCAGTCCTTTTATATTTGCTTATGCTTGATTTATGGCCGAGTATATGGTCATTCTTAGAATATATTCTATGTGGTGATGAGTAGAATGTGTATTCCGTGGTCTTTGGATGGAGTGCTCTGTAAGTATCAATTAGGTCCATTTGATCCATAGTCACATTGAGGTTCCAGATCTCCTTGCTGATTTTTTGTCCTGATTATCTGTCTAGGGTTGTGAGTGGGGTATTAAAGTCCCCAGTTATGATGGTGTTAGAGTCAATATCTTTCTTTAGTTTTCCTAGAAGTTGTTTATGAAAGTTGGCACACCTATGTTGGTTGCATATATGTTTACGATAGATTTTTCTTGTTGATAGATTGAGCCTTTTATCATTATGTAATGGCCTTCTGTATCTTTTTTGATTTTTAATAGCTTGAAGGGTATTTTGTCTGAAATTAAGATCACTACTCCTCCTTTCTTTTGTATTCCATTTGCCTGAAAGTTTGTTTCCCATCCTCTTACTCTGAGTCTCTGAATGTCCTTTCTAGTGAGGTGAGTCTCTTGAAGGCATTAGATTGTTGCTTGATGATATTTTATCCATTTTGCCATTCTATGTCTTTTCAGTGGTGCATTTAGTCTGTTCACATTTAGGCTAATAATTGAAGTGCAAGAGTTGATCCCTGTCATAATGTTCTTATAGAGTTTTTCCTGTTTGTTTGTTGTTTTTCTTTGGGTTTTGGAGTTGGTTCATGTGTGTTTTTAATCTTTTGCCTGTACTCTTGTGAAGAAAGTTTTTTTTTTTTCTTTTTCTTCTGTGTTCAGTACTTTCTTAAGTGTTTCTTGTAGAGGTGGCCTGGTGGCAGTGTAGGTTCTTAGGAATTGGATATCTGGAAAATATTGCAATTCTCCCTCACTAATGAAGCTAAGTTTGGCTAGGTAGGTTTTTCTTGGTTGAAATGGTTTCTCTTTTAGAACTTTGAAGATAGCACTCCAGGCTCTCCTAGCTTGAAGGGTTTCTGTGGGTGAATCTGCTGTTATTCTAATTGGTTTTCCCTGGTAGGTAGTCTGACCTTTTTCTCTTGCTGCCTTTAGGATTTTTTCTTTTATAGGTACTTTGTTTAGGCAAATTATTATGTGTCTGGGAGTTGGTGTTCTCATTTGTTGTCTTGCAGGGGTTCTCTGAATCTCTTGTGTTTGAATTTTTTCATCCTTGATGAGATGAGGGAAGTTTTCTTGAATTATTTCATGAAATGTTTGTTACAGTGTGGCTTCTGTTTCTCTTTCTGCCTCAGGAAGCCCAATTACCCTTAGGTTTGGTTTCTTGAATTGGTCATTCATCTTTTTCAGATTTTATTCTGTCTTTTTGAGCTTCTTTTCTATGCTTTTGACAGTTTGAGTTAGTTCTGTGTTTTGGTCTTTGAGCTCTGAGATTCTTTCTTCTGCTTGGCTGATTCTGCTTTCCATGCTTATTAGTCTGTTATTCATTTCCATCACAGTGTTCTTTACTGCTGTCATTTCTGACATCAGCTCCTTCCTATTTTCTTCCTGTCTCTCCTGAATTTTTTTAATTCTCTCCATTAATGTATTGATGTCTGGGTTTGTTGCAGGTAAACAGTCATTCTGGGGGTTCTTCATTATTTGTGTTTCCGAATCTGTTTCTCAGTGTCTGATCGCTCAGGGGTCTGTGTGAGACCTATATTCTTCTTTTGGTTTTTGTTCATTTGTGCAGTTTTTCCCCTTCCCTCCTTTTCCTTTCCTCTACATCACTGTCTTCTTTAATTCTGTTATTCAGAGGTAAAGGGATTGGTTTTACTTCTGTTTGTTCAATCTCCTATTCTTTATGTATGTCCTTTCTCTACCCCAATTTTTGTAGAATTTATCCATTTGAAGTTTATGTATTTATGTGTTGGATGTAGTCCTCAGACCTGGCTATACACTAGTATCCCTTGGAGAACTCAAAAAACATCAAAATCAACCATTTATTTAATAGTTAATCTCTGAAGTTGGGGACCATGCATAATATTTTTAAGAACCCTGCAAGTAGTTAAAATTTGAGTTGATAGCCTCTGCTCGAGAACTCAAACAAGGAAATGAATGCTGCTTCTCTACCAAGAAGAAATGAGACTATAAAAGGCATTCTGACTATCACAGAATTTCCAGAAATGTTTTATTCCTATTACTAATATTGAAGAGATAATATATTTGTGAAAAGATAAAATATAGACTCATTATAGCTTGGTGCTAATATCTATGTCTGTGTTAATTATGAGAAACATGAAATCAGGATTCAACCAAGAATTGTGGACTACTGTTTTCTAAAAACAAGAGGACATATATAAAACACAGTTAAAATTTGCTCTGTAGCATTCTGTAGAATAAATGTACTTGTTAAAAGTATACTAATTCTGTTGCGAGACAACTAATTCCTCCGTGAATCTCCAAAACAAGAGCTCCAAATCAATTTTAGAGGCTAATTCAGGAATGGTATGTTGTAAGAAAAAAGAAAGGGACACCAAATACTCACATTCTAGCCATCCTACATGAAAGTTACTCTCCTGATTAATTGCAGTACTAAGGCTAATATAACACAAAGAAAAGGTCGCTACCTCTGGAATGATGGCCTTGCATTAAAATTCAGCCAACAACTTAATTTAAACAACTAGTTTGATTGCCTATGCCATTATATAGAAAATAAAAGACAGCACAATATACTAATTGAATGACTACTAGTGAATTTTTGGTGCCATGTAGAAATAGATTTAGGCAATACAAATGAAGTTATGATATGAAGGTAGAGCTGAAACAATGTGATGTTGGCATATGGAAATCCGTATATGGTTTTTTCACAACATTTTTATTATCTCAAAATATTTTAAGTCTACGGAAGAAATACCTTTGAGTTTTTCTTAAATTTCACTTTAAGAGTGAAGTCAAACATTTTAACCTTCTTCTCACAAACACCACCCAAGCATTCTTGAGATTTTTTCACATACTTATAATAAAAATTAATCTTTATTGCCCATGTATTTTAACCTACATTAGCTGAATACCATAGAATTTTGTTCTATTGTCTCTACTTTCAATAATTAAAACACATCAATTTTCCCAGGACTATTTCCATAGGTGGCAATGCAATCTTACCTCCACCTGGCTATTTTTATCTTTTCAACGGAATCCCCTAATTATCCACTGTGCAGATCCATAGACTCATAGAAACTAAGGGTGCCAGAGCAGTGGCTAAGAACTTGGCCCAATTCCCTTGGTAAAAACTTGCTCTATCACATTTTAGCTGGCTGATCTTGAAGAAACTACTGTAGCCCTTTGGTTAGATTTATATAAAATAGCAATATTAATAGTGTTTGTACATCAGGGCTTCTCAAAACTGAATTCACAAATTTATCACCTGAGACTCTTGTTCAAATGCTAAGTTCCTTGACTCTATGTAGTATGGAACCTGATCATCTGCATTTTAAACAATATCCAGAGGATACTTGTTAAATGTTACTTGTTAGTGTCACCTTTTAAATTACAAGGCTTACATCATGGGGTCTGCGCAATGGGGTTATTGTGAAAACTAAATACATTCATCAATATAAAATGATTAATTCAATGAATTTTCCATAGAAATTGTCACAAATTATCACTAACATTATGAGGGAAATTTAAATTATATGACCTATTATATTTATTTTCCAGATGATGTGTGTTAACAAGGTATTTGAAATAACTTTCACACTGCCATATAAAATAAGCCCGGTGAAGTCTGGTCGCTTAATATTTCTTTGGCCATTACTTTCTACCAACTTTGATCATACTATCTCTTTTCCATCATCTAGAATCAATTTTTAAAAATTTATTTTAAAGATGTAGGGTCAATTCAAGGTAGAATATATTCTAATGCTACTTATGCTAGAGTAGTTTTATTCATTCAGCAAACTTATATATTGTTACCACCCCATGGAAAACTTTCACAATTGTCCCAAGTCTCTGCTGTCTCCTTGCTCCTTTGAGCTTGTCTATACTCTCTCTTTTCTGCCAATTCTTTGGCACTTCTTATGCACACGTTGAAAATGTTTAAAACATATCTCAGTTAAGTTTAATGAATACAAGGACTGAATTTTTTTGTTTTTTAATTTTTGTGTGTGTGTACCTTTAATATTTTCTTCATAAGCAATAAGTGATGATGATTGATTGACTAAAAGATTAGTCATACTTAGGAAGATAATGACTCCATAATGTTAGCTAGGTAAATATCTAAGAAAAGATGAATATCCATGCTTCCTTTTATAACTTCTAAAAATAGTGTATTCTTGTTTCCTTCATAGATCCCTTAAAAAAATATAGGTTTTAGAACTTGAATTTGAGTGCCCTAGCCCACCATGTGAATATATGTGATGGTAAATTGGAATATTTTCAGAATTATCAGAAAAGAAATATGCTCTTTCCACCAGGAATAGTGAAACAACGAATTGCAGCACTGTTAGTTGCTACTGCAGAACAAAATTTCCTAAAGTAATTGAAAAGAAAGCTGATGGGAGGGGAGAGAGAGAGAGAGAGACCCAGATAGAGAAAATAAAGACAGAGAGAGAGCAGAGAAAGAGGGAAAGGGAGAGGGAGGGATGGGAGAGAGAGAGAGAGAGAGAGAGACTCTAACTCATCTGGAGTCATAGATCCAGCTTTGCATGAAGTTCATTATAGCTGAGTCTCAAATTCAGTGAAAACTTTTGTTTTGTTTGCCCTAGACTGCTAGAATTGGGTGTTTGTCACTGGAAACACAGAAAGACCTGATCATTTAAATTGTATTAAGCAAATGTAATTATTATACATTGAAATGTTCTGTTGGCAACGACCATTCAATATTTTTAGTCTTTGTTTTTTTCCCATTTTTTCTGTATTTTGTTTATTCATAGTCTATTTTCTTTCTCTTTTTTTTGAGTTGGAGTCTCACTATGTCACCCAAATTGAAGTGCAGTGGCCGCTTCTGGTCACCACAGCCGCAACCTGCTGGGCTCCGGCGATCCTTCCACCTCAACCTTCCAAGTAGTTGGAAATACAGGTGTGCACTACCGTGCCTGGCTAATTTTTGATTTATTGTAGAGATGATGTCTTGCCAAGTTGCCCAGGCGGGTCTTGAACCCATGGGCTCAGGCAATCCACTCACCTCAGCCTCCCAAAGGTGCAGGATTACAGGCTGAGCCACTAAGCCCATCTAGCCCAAAATTCTTAAAGGCCTTATATTAATGACCTGACAATAAAAACAGAAAAAGATAAAAAACAATTAAAAATGTTGATTGTAATCTACAGATAGCAATAACATATAAGGGGATTTAGCTTCTTGTCAAAATAAACAACGTTTTTTGTCCTTGTATAACTTATCAGATCATCAGAGTTAGATGGTTAAAATAAGGATTTGCTTAAAAGCAACTCTGAAGAACTAATGTTCTTGTGGCTATTTTATGTAAAATATTTAAAGAAAAAACCATATTTAACCTTATTTTTTAAATATTAACCACAGTCTGATAGAGAATTTACCATGTCATTGTATTGAGAATCACAGAATTTTATAAAAATGACCCTAGAAATCATGTGGTTCACATTCTTACTTTTACAGACAAGGACACTATTCATGAAGAAGTGTAAGGAAGTCCTGTTGGTTCCAAAGTATTAGGAGAAAAACTGGAAAGAATAGGAGGGTGTGTTGTTTCTTGGCACAGTGAACATCGTTTTTGCTCTGCCCAGTTTCCCTCTATTGTCTGTAGACCAGTCTCATCTCAAAAGAAATGATCAAATCCTAACACCTAGTACCTATTAATGCAACATATTTTGGAAATCAGATCATTGCAGATATAATAAAGTTAAGATGAGATCATACTGGATTACTACAATGACTGTAATCCAATGAGTGGTGTCCTTAGAAGAAGGGGAAACTTAAGTAGGGAGACAGGCACAGGGGAGAGCTAATGTTAAGGCATGGGCTGAAACATAGAAGGCCATGTGTGGACAGAGGTAGAAATGGGAGTCTCCAGGCAAGAAACATCAAGGATTGCTGGCAACCATTAGAGGCAAGGACAGAGGCAAGGAACAGATTCTCCCTCAGAGTCTCCCCAAGAAACCTTTTCAGGGTCATGAAAGCATGGCTTCCCTGAGTTCAGGGGTTTACCAACACTACAGTGTGTTTAGAGTGCAAAACACTGGGTCTAAGAAAGTTATTCTAGATTCTTAAAGTTTCATGTTGTTTGCACTATTGGGTTCTGGATTTGCCCAGGATCTGCCACTCCTCCTTTCTTTCCTGTTTCTCCCTTTATGGAATGGGAATGTCTCTTCTATTTCTGTCCCATCATGGTATTTTGGAAGCACACAAAATGTTTGATTTTACAGGATCACAGCCAGAGAGTAATTTTTCTCAGGTTGAATCTTACTATGAATCTGATGTAGATGAGACCAGGGACTTCAATATAAAGTAATGCAAAAAAAAGTTAAGACTTTTGGGAGATTGGGAGAAAATATTTGTGTTTTATATGTGAGAAGGGCAAGACTTTGGCATAACCAAGAGGGAATTCTCGGGATTGATTGTTTGTGTCCACCCAAAATTCATTATGTCAAAATTAATTCCCAATGCTATAATATTAAGAAGTTGGACCTTTCAGCAACTTCATAAATGGCATTAGTACCTTTATAAAAAGAGGCGCAAGAGTGGAAATCTCTCTTAAACACAGACAATATTACAATTTTTGCCTTTTACATTCTAGTATATATTGTTACACTTAAGAGGAAAAAGCTAATCCAGTATATATTTTCCCAAATACCAACCATTGTTGTTAATATGCTTGCTGACATGCTTCATTCTCCTCTGGTATTATTTACAGCCTGGATAACTTCCTTGTTCACCTTTCCACCTGGTATTCCCCACTAATCTACAGAGAATACATTCCATGACCCTCAGCAAGCGCTTGAAACCTCAGAGAGTACGATATCCTTTGGCAGCTTGAGGCACAACAGCAAAGCTAAAAAAAATTCTTTTTCCATCTCCACAATTTCACAGATACAAGGTTTGCTCTTATCCTAGGTCTCAGAAATCTAGGCCCCTTTTTTTTACCTTAGTAAATTGAGAACATTCATTTTTGTTTTCTTTCTGTAAAGGAAGCACTTTACGACTCTTCTTTGGCATATCTGAGTTGCTGACATCACTCTTCTTGAACTTTGGAACCAGCATGAAATTAAGTTAGGGTTATGTGAACACAAGCACGGAAAAACCATGACAGTCTAACTGATAAAAGAGATGGCCACCAAGCAACTAATAGGCGAACAGCAAGGGCAACGTGGGAATGCTGGACCCAGGGATGAATCAAGTCCCTGGTAGAATAGTTCGTCATGTTACTCAGAAGGCATGCAACTTAAAACCAAAACCGTGGAAAGCGAAACCGTGAATACAGGGAACTATTTTATGTGTAGCAACACAAGAAGGTGCAGGAAGAAGCCACCATGTATGAGGAACATACTGTCACTACACATGGAGTCTGGCATCACCAGATGATCTTGTACTTCCCAGCATCTGGAACCATGAGAAATGCACGTTTATTGTTCATATGGCACCAAGTTTATATTTGTTACACTCACTTGAATAGACTAAGAAGGTTGGCATGTCACATAATTTCTCACACTTTAAGCTATTTGTAATAAATAAAAATTGTATATTTGGTCAGCATAGAACTAGGCCTTTTTAAAAAATCAAAACCTACAAATTCTCTCCTTTATTTGGTATGCTTAGGCTGTCTACATTTAGTACAATTACTAACAGTTTTTAATTTAGGACTTTTGTTCTGTTATGTTTCTGTTTTCCCTGAGTAATTTCTATTCTTTATTTTCTTTTCCTGCCTTTTAAAAACTATTAGAAAGTATTTTGGTGAAGAAGATATATGGGCAGCCAACAGACACATGAAAAAGTGCTCAGTCTCACTAATCATCAGAGAAATTCAAATCAAAACCACATTGTGATACCACCTAGCCCCAGTAAGAATGACCATCATTCGTAAAACAAACACCTATAGATGCTGGTGAGGATGTGGAGAAAAGGGAATGCTTCTACTCTGCTGGTGGGAATGCAAATTAGTTCAATCTCTATGGGACAGAGTTTAGTGACTTCTAAAAGAACTGACATTGACCTCCCATATCACACAGCAATTACCCTACTGGAAATATACCTGGAGGAACTTAATCATTCTACAGAAAAGATATCTGTACATGCATGTTTGTTGCAGCACTATTCACAATAGCAAAAATATCTAACCAACCTTGCTGCTCATTGAAACTGCTCTGGATTAAAAAATGTAGTACATGTGCAAAGTGGAATATTACACAGCCATAAACAAGGACAAATATATGGACTTCACAGCAACTTGGATGGATTTAGAGTCTATAATACTCAGTGATCTATCACAGAAACAAAGAACAGAGTACCAATGTTGTCACTCATAGTGGACCTTGAACAATGATCATAATGCTAGAAGAAAGGAATTGGTTGTAGAGGGACACTGCTGGGGTTGGGGGGATGACAAAACACCAATAAGGGTAAATGATCTCAGACCAGGCAAAGTGCGGTCCACAGGGAGGCCCAAACCTTACCTGTATGATGTCCACTTGTATATCTAACCCTGAATTGAACCACACATCTTTAAAATAAAATATAAAAAAATTAAATTACATTATATTTAAAAAGAAAGTGTTTTAGTTATTGTAATTTCTTCATCTTGGCTGTATCTCTTTGTGCTGTTTATTATAGTGATTCCTCAGGACTTTAATATAAATGCATAATATACAGAAAGAGAGAAAAATCCAGAATTAATTTATTAAAAATTGTCAATTCTCACTTGTTTAAACTTTAGTCACTTTCATAGTACTCTCTGTTTGATGCATACACCTATCGAGATGCTTTTTCTACTACTTAAAAGTTTTTGAACTCCTCAATTTTGATGCCTTTAAATACTTCTGCCATTTTTGGTTTCATCTTTTTCACATTGGCAAAATATTTCCTTTTGGGGACTTTTTTTCCAGGAAAACAAAAAATTCGCTCAGCATGAGATAGGGTGAATGAGAAAGGTGGGGCATGGGTTTCATGCCGTTTTTTGGTCAAAAACTGCTGACCACTCAGCGAGGTGTGGACAGGTCCTATGTCATAGTGGAATACTCAGTCACCTAAATGACACAACTTGAAAGGTTTCTTCTGCATATCATTATACAACCTTCTCAAGTCTTCCAGATAAAAACTGTTTGACAGATTGATCTGGAGGAAAAAATTAGGAGTATACTGCAAGGGGCCCGGCCTCCAAAATATTATTCGCCCCCCTTTTTTTGGTCTCCCTCTTACACGCATATATACAGATATAGATATTTAAATATATACTACATGTAAATCTAGATATCTTTATCTATCTGTAACAGAATAGATATAAAAGATACACACATCTTTTCACAGTCTTTTTAGAGGTAATGTTAACTCATCTTTTTAAATTAAACTCCAAAGCCTCCTTCAAATTTGTTATAGTTACTTGTATAGTTCATGTGTGTACACTCTATCTCCCCTCACTAAGGCAACTTGGCAGGCTTTGCTTTTTACAGTCATGCATATTTTTTAACACTTAAGTGCAGAAAAATAATCTAGTGTACATTCAAGATACTGACCACTTCTGTTGCTCTTTCTTCATTGCAATCATAGTAAATTTTCCTCTGGTATAACATTCTTATAGCTTGAAAAACTTCCTTTGACATCTTTTCTTTGTCAGAATAGCTCTGCTGGTAACCAGTTCTCTTATATTTCCTTCCCTGAAAATGCCTATTTTAATGTCAATGCTGATATATATTGTTGCTGAGTAGAGGATATATACTTGAAAGTATTTTCATTTAAATATAGTTGCATGTAGCTTAACCACAAGGCTACCTTATGGGAAATGCATTGTTAGGTGATCTCATCCTTGGACAAACAACACAGAGCATACTTATGCAAACCTAGATAGTAGAGCCTACTATACAACCAGGCTATATGATATAGCATCTTGGTTCCAGGGTTCAAACCTGAACAGCATGTTACTACACCAAAACACTGCAGGCAATGGGAACATGATGCTAAGTATTTGTGTATCTAAACATACTTTAACACAGAAAAGGAACAATAAAAATATGCCATAAAAGATTAGAAATGGTACAGTAGTAGAAAGTACTTACTATGAATGAAGCTTTCAGGACTGGAAGTTGCTCTCAATGAGTCAGTGAGTGAGTCATGAATGAAGGCCTAGGATATTATTGACACCACTGTAGAGTGTATAAATGCCGTACTTAGAGTATTCTAAATTTATAAAAAATACTTTTCTTTCTTCAGTAATAAATGACCCTTAGCTTACTGTTAGTTTTTACTTTATAATTTCCATCTTTTCTATGCTTATAAGAGTACTTAGCTTATAATAGTACTTATCTTAAACCACAAGCACATTGTACAGCTGTTCAAAAGCATTTTCTTTCTTTATATCCTTATTCTAAATGCTTTTCTCTATTTTTATTTTTTTAACCTTTTAAACTTTTTGTTAAAAACTAAGACACAAGCACACACATTAGCCTAGGCCTGCACAGGGTGAGGATCACTGCTATCACTATCTTCCTCTTCTGTATCTTGTTCCACTGGAAGGTCTTCAGCGGCAATTAAAATGTTATCTTTTATGATAATGGAACAACTCTCTTAAGGTTGTTTCACAGTTAATTTTTTTAGATAAGTAAAAGGAGTATATTACAAAACAATTACAAAAAGTATAATACAGTAAATATACACATCATTAACATAGTCATTTAAGATCACCATCAAACATTATGTAATGCATATAATTGAATGTCCTATACTTGTATATGACTGGCAGTGCAGCAGATTTGTATACACTGACATCATGAGTAATGTGTGTGATACAACTTCACAACATCTACAATGTTACTAGAAACTAGAAATTGTTCTGCTACAATATAATCTTATAGGACCACTGTCATGCAGTATGATGTTGACCAAAACCTCATTATGCAGCACATGTCTGTGTGTTAAAGATGTGCCACTGTCTTCTGTCTTCATAGTTTCTGATAAGAAATCTGCAGTTTTCAAATCTTTGTTTTTCCATGTACACTGTGTTGAAAAGTGGCATGAGTATTGCTTCTCTATGTTGTATATTCAGAAGTTTATAAAAATATGTATAGATACACATTTTGGTATCTCCAGTTTGAGGTTTACTTCTTGAATGTCTAAATTGACATCTTTACCAAGTATTTGAACTATTATTTCCTCAATTTATTTTTCTTGCACCTATCTCTTCCATTTTCAGGACTCCAGTGGAATGCCTGTTAGACTTTTCCTCTAGTCACTTAAAGTAGTGTTGACTTTTTTCCAACATATTGCTGTTTCTTTTTCAGATTGGATAATTTTTATGAATCTTTTCTCAGTTTAACTCTTTGTGGTGTCCTGTTTATTGTAATTCCAGTACATTATCTTCAAATATTTTATTTTTTATTTTTAGTATTTTTAATTTTGTTCAATGTCTTCATTTTTGTGCTGCAATACATACAATAAACAAGGTGAATGTGGACAATCTTGTCTTGTTCACAGCCTCAGAGAAAAGCATTTTGTCTTTCACAATTAAATGTAATATTTAATAGAATGGAGAACTATCTGTATACAGAATCTCCATAACAGTAAATGAGATTCTATATACAGAGATAGTTCTCTTTTCCTATTTATCTTAGAGATTTTATGATGAATGGATGATTAATTTCATCAAATACTTTTGTGCATCAACTGATGGTATTTTTTATTAGTCCGTTAATATGGTGATTCCTTTACATAATTTTAAAAATATTGCTCAAGACCGACTTGTCTGATGCAAATTCCACTTAATTTTAGTGCATAATTTCTTATATACATTGTTGGAGTCAATGTGCTACCTTTGTTGAAGATTCTCTTCTAAAGTTACAGAACATATTGTTTTGTATTTTTCTTTCTTTTTCCTTTCTCCTCATTCTTTTCTGCATATTTTTTCTTTTTAAAAATGTTTTTGCCTTGTTTGTAATGTTGAGTTCACAAAATAAGTTGAGACATCTTCCTTCCTCTTTAGTTTTTTTGGAAAACATTGTGTAAAATTGGTGTTAATCATTCTTGAGATGTTAATAATAGTCTCTTATTCAGCAGTCTGGACCTGAAGATTTATGCTTCGGAAATTGAATTTCTTGAATGATTATGGACTCTGGCAATTCATGCCTAGTAATTTTCTTGGCTGCGAGGTCACTCTATCTGACATCGATTAACCACTCTTGCTTTTTAAAGAAATGTTATTATAATATATCTTAATCCATCTCCTTACTGTTAACCTACCTATGCCAGATTTCAAGTAAGTTTCTTTTAACAGCAAGTAGTTGAGTAGCTTTTTGTTTTGTTTTATAAAGTCCTTTTTATGAACATTTATTTTTTGGAACTATGTTTTGTAAAGTCTCTTTTATTTGGTACATTGTGGCTATGCCAATGATTATATTTGCCACATTATTACATATTTGGGGGGAGGACATTGCTTCTATTGTTGTTGCTGGTTTTGCTGTTGTTATTGTTCCTCTGTTTCTCTTTTTAGTTGTTTTTCTTAATCTTTTTGCCTTTTGATAGATATTTATGTTCTTTCCACATCTTTTCTATGTGCTTCAATACATGGGAGTGCTAAAATGTCTTCAGTGTTTTGATTTCTTTTTTTAAAATAAAAGCCCAAAAGTGAATTTTTTGGATAATACGGTGATTTTCTTTTAATTTGCTGAGGAAGCTCCATATTGTTTTTTATATTGGTTATACTGATACATTCCCACCAACTGTATACAGTAGTTTCAACTTCTCCACATCCTAACCAACACTTGTCTTCTGTCTTTTTGATAACAGACGTTCTGACAGGTGTAAAGTGGTATCTCATTATGCGTGAGTGTGTTTTTGAATATACATATCTTTTTAAAATTACAATACTTTTAGAGGTACAAATAGTTTTTTGTTACATGGCTGCCTTTTATACTGGTGAAGTAGTCTGGGCTTTAAGTGTTGCCATCACACTCATTTGTGCACACCGTCTTCAATCGGTGGTTTTTCAACCCTCCTCCCTCTTCTCACCTTCCCCCTTCAGAGTCTTCATTGTGTATGATACCATTATTTACACCTTTGCTGACTCTTACCTTAGTTCCCTTGAATAAGTGATATCTTGCGGTAGTTTTAAATTTCCATTTCTGCATTATTTCACTTCGAAAAATGGTCTCCAATTCCATCCAGAATGCTGCAAAAGACATTAATTCATTTTTAAAAATGACTAACTGGTATCCATGGTGTAAATTTTATTATCCACTGTCCAGTTGATAAGCATCATTTAGGTTGGTTCCACATCTTTGCAATTGTGAATTGCTGCTCTAAACATATGAGGAAATATTTATTGCATGTATGCCAAGTAATGGGATTGGTAGATGAAATGATGGATTGACCTTTTGTTTTTTGAAAAATAATATCATACTGATTTCCATAAAGGTTGTACTAATTCCTACTCCCACCAACAGTGTATAAATGTTCCTTTGTCATTGCATCTACACTAACATCTATTGTTTTCTGATTTTTAAAAAATCGTCATTCTGACAGGTTTAAGGTAGTATCTTAAGGTGGTTTTAATTTGCATTTCCCTAGTGATTAGAGACGAGTATTAAAAAATATGTTTCTTAGGTCTTTTGTATATTTTTTTGAGAAATGTCTCTTTATGTCATTTGCCTAATTTCAAATGGGGATCTATGCTTTTTTCTTTTTTGGTTTGATTTTTTTGTAGATAATAGACATTCATTCATTGTTAGATGTATTGTCTGCAGATATAATCTAGTATTCTGAAAGTTGGCTATTTACTCTGTTTATTATTTCTTTTGGTCTGCAGAAGCTTTTTAGTTTAATTAACTCCCACTTGTTTATTTTTGTTTTTGTTGCATTTGCTTTTGTAGTTTTAGCCATAAATTCTTTGCCTAGGCCATTGTCCAGATAGGTTCTTGCCAGGCTTTCTTCTCAGATTCTTATGGTTTAAAGGTCTCACATTTAAGACTTTATTCATCTTGAGTTAAATTTTATATATGGTAAGAGATAGGAATCAGGTTTCAGTTCTGCATGTGGCTATCCAAATATCCTAGCAACATATGTTGTATAGGGTGTCCTTTCCTCAAAACATATTTTTGTCTGCTTTGCAAAGATCAGTTGGTTGTAGGTATTGGGTTTATTTCTTGATCTCCAGTTTTGTTCCATTGACCTATGTGTCTGCTCTGGTACCAGTACGTGCTGTTTTGGTTAATATAGCCTTGCAGTATAATTTGTATGTGGGTAATGTGATGCCTGTAGCTTTGTTCTTTATGCTGAGCATTATTTTTGGCTGCTGGACTCTTCTTTGGTTCCCTATAAATTTTAGAATTGTTTTTTATAATTCTGTGAAATATGACATTGGTAGTTTCATAGTGATTACATGGAATCTGCTGATTAGATTATATGATCATTTTAACTATGTTAATTATTTCAATTCATCAGAATGGAATTTTTCCATTTGATTGTGTCCTCTACAATTTCCTTCATCAGTGTTCTGCAGTTCTTTCTTTCTTTTCCTTCCTTCCTTCTTTCTCTCTCTCTCTCTCTTTTTGTTGGACTCTCACTCTGTCACCCAGGCTCAGTACCATTGCACATTTACAGTCACTCCAGTGTCGACCTGCAGGTCTCTGGTGGTCGTTCCACCTCAGCCATCCAAGTAGCCAGAACTACAGGCATATGCTACCATGCCTGGCTATTTTTGATTTATTGTAGAAACGAGGTCTCTCTAAGTTGTCTGGGTTGATCTCAAGTCAGCCGGCTCAGTCAATCCGCTCGCCTTGGCCTCCCAAAGTGCTGGGATTGCAGGTTGAGCCACCAAGCCCAGCCTGCACTTCTTTATTTAGAGATGTTTGACATTCTTGGTTAAATGTATTCTTAGATACTTTAAATTTTTGGCCACTATTATTTGATTCTCAGCCTGGTCTATTTTGGAATGTAGAAGTGTAAATTGTGTGTGTTGTTTTTATAACCTGATACTGTACTGAATTCCCTTATCAAGTTCAGGACTCTTTTGAAATAGTCTTTAGGATTTTCTAGGTATAAGATTATTCATCATCAAATAGAGATTGTTTTTCTTTTCTTTCTAATTTTTATAACTGTTATTTCTTTCAGTTGCCTGATTGCTCTGTTATAACTTCCAGTACTACATTGACTAGGAGTGGTGCAAGGGGGGATCTTACTTTTGTTCTGGTTCTGATGGGGAATGATTTAACTTTGCCTCATTCAGTATGATTTTAGCTATATGTCATTCATATATGCCTTTTAATATTTCAAACATAACTATGTTCCTTCTTTTTAAAAAATTATTATGAAGATGCGGGGTACAATTCAGGGTCAGATATACAAATGTTGATTATGCAGGTACATTGTTTATAAGGTGTGCCCCTCCCTCCCCTAGCAGTTTCTCTCAACTGCCAATCCCACTCCCATCCCCTGACAGTTTCCCACTACTGCCAATCCTTTTCTTATAGTATTATAATTGTTCAAGTTTCAATTATGAGTGAGAACATATGGAACTCTGTTCTTTGTTTCTGTGATAGTCCACTCAATATGATCGAATCTAAATCCATCGAAATTGCTGCAAAGTCCATATGTTCGTCCTTTATGGCTGTGCAATATTCCATTGTGTATATGTACCACATTTAAAAAATCCAGTCCAGCTTCGATGGGCAGCATGGTTGGTTCCATGTTTTTGCTATTGTGAATAGAGCTGCCACAAACATATGTGTGCAGGTATGTTTTTTGTAGAATGATTTGAGTTTTTTCTGGTATATTCCCCATAGGGGAATTGCTGGGTCATATGGAAGGTCAATTTCTAGTTCTTTCAGAAATAGCCATGGTGTCTTCCAAAGAGGTTGCACTAGTTTGCATTCCCACCAGCTATGTTTCTTCTATGCCAATTTCTCCAAGGGATTTTATGAAGTACAGATACTGAATTTTATCAAAATTTTTTTTGCATCTATTGAAATGATCATCTAGCTTTTGTTTTTAATTGTTTATAAGGTGAATCACATTTATTGATGTGGATATGTTGAACCATCATTGCATTCCTAGGATAACATTCACTTAATCGTTGCAGATTATCTTTTGGAAGTGCTGTTGGATTTGGTTGGCTAGTATTTTGTTAAGAAAGTTTGCTTGTCTGTTCAAAAACTTTATATTGGTCTGTGGTTCTATGTGTGTGTGTGTCTTTTCCTGTTTGGTGTTAGGGTAACACTGCTTTCATAGAAGGAGTTAGGGAGAATTCCCTCCTTTTCAATCTCATGAAATGTCCTTGGTAGGATTGATACCTACTAAGGACATTTCATGAGAATTTCTTTTGAGTATTTGTCCTAGAAAGTGTGACAGAATTTGACTATGAATCTGTCAGATCCTGGACTCTTTTTTGTTGAGAGACTTTTAAGAACAAATTCAATCTCGCTACTTGTTATTGGTCTGTAGGAATTTTATTTCTTCCTAATTCAATGTTGGTGTTCGGCATGCTCCCAGTAATGTATTCATTTCCTTTAGATTGTCTAGTGTGTTTTCATAGAGGTGTTCATAATAATCTCAGATGTAATATCTTCATTTTCATTTCTGACTAAATTTATTTAAACCATCTTTCCTCTTCTTTTCTTAATTTATCTAACTAGTGTTCTATCAATTTGGTTTACCCTTTCAAAAAACCAACTGTGTGTTTTATTGTTCTTTGTATTTTTTGGTTTCCATTTTGATCACTTCTGCACTAATCTCTCTGCTATTTCTTCCTTCTGCTAGCTGTGGGTTTGGGTGGCTCATGTTTTTCTATTTCCATGTAGGGTGATGTTAGGTTGTCCATATGTGACTTTTCAGTTTTTCCAAAGTAGGCCTTAAGCACTATATATTTTACTATGATCCTGTTTATTGTGTGTTGCAGAGATTTTGATGATTTAGGTTGTTTCTGACATTCATTTTAAGGCATTATTAAACATTTCTAGCTTGATTTTAATTGTTGACTCAAAGATCACACAGGAGCAGATTGTTTAATTTCCATGTATGTGTTTGGTTGTGACAGTTCCTCTTGAATTTGATTTTGATTTTATTCTACTGTGGTCTGACTAGGTGCTTGATAAAATTTTAAATTTTCTGATTGTTGAGACTTGATTTGTGGCCTATGACATGATCTAACTTAGAGAATGCTCCATGTGCTGATGAGAAAAATGTATATTCTTCATTTTGGGGGTATAATATTCTATAGATATCTGTTAGGCCCATCTGCTCCAGAGTCCAGTGTAACTGTAATGATTCTTCATTAATTTTTTTGCCTCGATGAGTTTCCTATTATGTCAGTGGATTGTGGAAATCTCCCTTATTATTGTATTTCTATCTCTTTTCTTAGGTCCAATAGAATATGCTTTATAATACTGTGAGCTTCAGTATTAGGTACATATATATTTAAAATTGTTATATCTTGTTGTTGATATATATCATTATATGACTCTAATATGCTTTATAATACTGTGAGCTTCAGTATTAGGTACATATATATTTAAAATTGTTATATCTTGTTGTTGATATATATCATTATATGACTCTATTTGTCTTGTTTTTGGTTTTGCTAACTTAAAGTCTGTTTACTTTGGTATGAGTATAGTTACTACTCCTCGCTTTTGGTTTCCATTTGCATGGAATATTTTTTACCACTCTTACTTTGAGTCTATTGGGGTCTTTGGTAAGTCAGGCTTTTGAAAGCAACAGATATTTTGATTGTGGTTTTTAAGAAATTCATTCTGTTGATTTATATATTTTTCATGGGGAATTGAGACTGTTATCTTTAAGTTTTAGTAATGACATGTAAGGTACTGTTTCATTCATTATATTGATTTTTAACTGGTTGCTTTGTTTTCTCCATTGCCTTGTTATTCTATAGGCTCTGTGAGTTTTATTATTTCCAGAGTTTCTCTTCTGGTGCATGTTTATCTTTTGCTTTCATGCTTAGAATACCTTTTGAATACTTTTATGTACAGCCAGTTCAGTGATGAAAAAGTTCCTCAGCATTTGCTTGTCTCAGAAAGTTTTTAGTCCTTTTCCATTGATAATACTTCATTATGTAAAATGCAAAATGTTTTACTGACAGTTATTTTGTTTGAGGGGATTAATGACAGGGCCCAAATGCCCTGCAGCTTTTAGAGTTTCTGCTGCTAGTTTCACAGATTTGCCTTTATAAGTAATTGGAGGCTTTTGTCTCAATGCTCTTAGAATTCTTTCCTTCATATTGACTGTGCATAACCTGACTATATTCCTTGAGAGTGATCTGTTTGCAGGAACTTTGCCATGAGATCTATTGGCTTCCTGTATGTGGGTATTTCAATCTCTAGCAAGTTCAGGGAAGCATTCCTAAATTTTCCCCTCAAATAGGTTTTCTAAATACTTTGCTCTTTCTTCTTCCTCAGGATCACCTATGAGACTGAATTTTGAATAGTTTACTAATCCCACTTGTCTTGGAAACTTTACCCCATTTTCCTGATTTTTTTTTTCTGTATTGTGTCCTGATATGGTTAATTTAAAAGACTTTTCTTCTAGTTCTAAAATTCTTATAGCTCTTGACTATTTGCATGCTTTTTTGGGTAAATATCTATCCAAGTCCTCAGAACATTTTCAGTTAGGCTATGAAATTTTTACTGATGTTGTTTTCAAGATATAGTTGTGCATTATGTGTTTTAGAGATTAACTTCTTAAGAACTCTATGGTTCAAATGTTTTGTCACATTGTGTACACATTGAGTATTCCTTTTCTTTGTTTTTCCTTTGCTTTTTGATTTTTTTGTTTGTTTCATTAATTCAACCCATATAATTGGAAAATATATAATTGGACAACATATAACTGGAGAAAGGAGTGTTATCGTGTATTGAATACTGCTGATTAACTGTTATATGTTAAATTCTGCTGTTTAACTGCTATATGTTAAACTGCCTCCAACCAAATGTTATGTCCACAAGGGACATACATACTACTCTTCTGTGATTCTGTTTGATGTATGCACTGCTTCATCAAGTGCAAAGAGAGAAGTTTTATAGCAGTCAGACCTAGTCATACTACTTTCTGCCTGAGTAAGATAAAAGGAACTTCTTTGACCGCTGTGCCTCAACCTCCTTCCTTCTAGAAAATAAAGAGTTTTGACATTGAATGTATGCTGAGAGTCTGGTGAAGTTAAATTTGCAAAATAAGTTTTTGAAATTTGGCATGCAGAAGTTATATTCATACCTTTGTGCTCTGACAGAAAAAAAATGTCATTTGAAGAACATCTGACAAGACTGTGATATGGCTGATGAAGGAAAGCAGTACGGACTGCTATGTATCAGGCCTTCCTGAAGGCATGGCAGTCATCGACTCCTAGAATAGTTCTGTTCTTCTATGCACATTCACATTGCTGCCCATCCCTAATGATACTAAACATCCTGGTTCTCACTCTAAGTGGAGGGCCCCAGCCCAGTGGACACCTAGCAGTGACCACAGTGGGTCTTCAGGAGACAGAAACCACAATATGGGATCTTGCTCAGGATTTTCTCTTGCTCCCACTATTCCTGACTGACCCTAGTATTTACCTGTGTGACCCTGCCTGGTGTGTCAACTCCTGTTTCTGGAGATCTGCCACTGCCTCCTTTTAGGCCCTTCGTAAGCCCACCTCATTCTTGTGATCATCACCATGCAATGACGCCAAATATTTTGGTCTCTACCCCAATTCTGGAGAGATTTCTTAGAACCAGATATGTCCTCAAGATCTATATCACAACTTTAACAATTAGAAGCTGTTTCATTCTGAAAGCCTCGGTTTTCCTCACTGGAACACACATCTGAAGATCACATTCCTCTCTTGAGGCTTCTGAATGCACCATTCCCAGCTATACCTCAGAGTAAATATATAGTTTAAAATATGGAATACTTTGCTGTAATTGCACAGCAAAATGTAAAATTTCATGGAATAGATAAATGAAAGCAAACACAATTAACACATGCAAGAAGATGGATGCCAAGTCCAGCCTCTCTACTTGAAGCGGGAATCTGTGAGGATGACTTGTCTAGGTAAAATTAAACAAAAATGCATCTAAACATTTAAAAAATGAAATCAGCAAATGCAGATTCGTGACACATCAGTGAGGATAGAGTCTCCAATGAGGTGAGAAGAATAGAGGAATTGGAAAAAAGAATAGAGAGAAGAGTCAATAGTGGGTCACATGACTTCTCCTTTATCTGAACCTGATTTCCTCCTGGTATTGACAAAAAAAACCAATCAAGGTAAGATACTTAAGGAAGCTGATTCTGAGTCTGAAAGGATAAAAGATGGAGTCAATACAGCCACAGTGCAGCCATGTTAACATTGCCTAGCTTTGCCATGTTTTTCTAGCAGTTCACTTTAATTTAGCCTCTAATCACTAGCTAAGTATACAACCAGTTTCTCGGAGTTAGTTATTAATTGTTTTACATCCCCCTCCTCAGCTTGTTTTGTATTAATTAGTTTTTCTATTCCAAGTATTTGCCTCCAGCAATAAGAAATCAAGTTAACCTAATCAGACCTCATCACCTTAATAACAATCATGTGACTGGCCCAACCATCTGCCTGCTGTTCATCATCCTGACCTCAGTGCCTACCTGTCCCTTTGTGATGGTGTCAAACAGACTGCCCAACCACCTTAATGACATGCCCCTATCAAAGAAAAGTTCTGAAAGATATCCAATCTTTGACAACTATAGCCATTTGCTTTTGTTAAACTCTGGTCTGGCCATGTGGCTCTTTGAGATGTAGCTAGGCCATGTTTCCCTAAGCTCTGGCACCCTCCCCTACCTCAGGGAGGTGGCTCCCTTCTCTCTTTCTCTCCAATTTATTTTTTGAATAAACTGTATTTTCCAATCTAACTTCTGTGCAATTATTTACATCTTTCATGCTGCGCTGCATCAAAGACCACCCCTGGTCTGACCTAACATTTTGGAACCCCCACAGGAATTCTGACCTAACAGAGTCAATATTAGTGACAGTGGCCCAGAGTACAGCAGTCTCTAGAGATCCTGAGAGAGTGTGCTTGAGGTAGTCATGTTAGAGTTTGGTGTGATACATTTTAGGGAAACAGAAGTTATATGCAAAGAGATAAAGCAATGCATGCAAACTGCACATAAAATTGGCTGAGAAAGTTGGAATATATTGATTGGCTTATACATTATACATGGACTTAAAGATTTTTTCATTGGCAATTGGTTAAAAGAGTTCAGCATTATCTAAAATTTGATGAAGTCAGTAGAAAGGAAAGCTTAAATTAAAGCAACAAGGTTGTGAAAACCATGTCCTTGTTATGTAGATGATGTCTCATGGGTGGCAGCTCTCAGAGGCAGGTGATAGTATACCTGATTCAGGTTGGAATTTGATATCTTATTGCCACATAAAAAAGTCTGTTTTGTCAGTCTTATGGTCTCTATTTTAGTGTTCATGCCAGTCAGTTGAGCATAAACTCCAAAAGGGAGGGAGTATAATGAGGCATATCCAACATGTTTCTGTCCTGGCCTGGAACTTGGTGTTTTGGGTTTCACTGAGGACCCCTTAGTCAAAAGAGGTGGTCTATTCCCTTGATTTGGGGGTCTTAGGATATTATTTGTGGCTGACTCTAGACTGTAATCGCTAACACTCTGATTTCACACAGAGACGTCAGGTCTCAACATGTGAAGTCATAAAGACAGCTACTTCCACATGCTAATCCCTGGGACACAGAATATTTTGTGTGAAGTCTGGCTCAAAACACATCAACTTTAACACATGTCAATTCTTCCTCCACAGTTGAGTCAAAGAACAGACTCATGAGTAGAGGCAGATGGACAAGAACAAGTTTTTGTATATATCACATCAGAGAAAGATCAGGGCCCATTGAGTAAAATCAGTAAGGGAAGAGAAGTACTTTTAAACGGCAGTGACCATTCTCCCAATCTCAAGACGAGAGAGATCTGGCCAGAGCCTGGGCCATTCAGGTTAACATCAAGCCAGGAAAGGCACAGCTTAAGGTGCATGCGGGTCTCTTCTACTCTCCATGGTGGAGTATCTCAACTGGTCTACTCCATGGTCTTCCATATAAACACTCACACACATATGCACACACAACTCTTCAGGGTTTGGGTCTCTGACTTATGTAATTAGAGCAGGTTAAGTATACCTTAGAGGAACTGAGTATCTTTCTCATAGGTCAGTGACACTTTCTGGAAACCATAAGTGGAGAGAGATTTTCTCGTTATTTTATTTATTTATTTTTGAGTTGGAGTCTCACTCTGTCAACCAGACTGAAGTGCAGTGGCCACTCCTGGCCAGTGCAGCCTCGACCTACTGGGCTACAGTGATCCTTCTGCCTCAACCTTCCAAGTAGCTGGAACTACAGGCGCGAGCTACCATGCCTGGCTAATTTTTGGATTTATTGTAGAGTTGCCCAGGTGGGTCTCGAACCTGCAGGATCAGGCAATCCACTCACCTCAGCCTCCCAAAGTGAGGGATTACAGACTGAGTCACCAAGCCTGGCCTTTCTCATTATTGAATGAGATTTATGAGCAGGGTCATCATGGAATGGTGGTTCCTAAACTCTTAGCAGGTGTGAGGGTGCCCTTGTGACTGCTTCTCATCCTGATATCACAGGCTCAGTGGATTTGGCCAGGAGTTCTCCAAATACAAGTATTTGTTCAACAATACTACTCTAAAGTCACAAGGAATAACCTGACTGGGTGATTCACTGGTGTTTTGATTCCACAAGGGACTAGAGGCCTTCCTACAAATCTGTTATACTGTTGTCCATTGCACAATCCAAGCTAACAACAGGACCTCAGGCGTGCTGTGTAAATGGGGGCCCATCCCTGGACACAGAAGAAGACTAGAAGCTGACAGTCTTGGAAGGAGGGGTGGTGTCTATAACACTGGAGTCAAAGGTTGACTTGGATAATTTTGCAGAGGTGCTGCTCTATAGAGCAGAGGTCACTGGAGGAAACATGGTAGAAAGTCTTTTCAAAACAAAGCACTGAGGAGACAGGTTGCCCATCGGTTGTCCTAAATTTGGACTAATCGATAGTTTTTCAGCCAAAGGGATTATTACAAGACAGAGTGGGACTGGAGAAGATGAATGTAGATTGGAGGATGCAGACAGATGACTTTTCAGGGTGTCAGTGTACTGTACATAAATTTGGATTGGGGAAAATGGGAATGCCTTAACCCTAAAGCTGCAGGTGTATCTGAGAGTCACAACCTTAGAAAGGGGAGTATTGTCAATGTAAGTGACCCCAGGGTCTGAAGTGAACTGCGAGGTCTAGTGAGCAGATGTGCTAACTGAGATGCTAGAAATGACTCCTGTGGAATTGATGGGCTTGCCAGGGGTAACAGAGGCCATGGTGGAATGGACTGGATGAAGGGTTAGGAAGGACGAAGAAGGAAGAGAATCTATACAAATGGATGTCTGGGCGTTCCTTCTGCAGAAGTGAGACTTGAAGAAGAAGAGCATGGGGCTAGGAGCAGAGGAACAGGCAGGATAGGAGAGCTGGCAGCCTGGTGGGCAAAGTCAGTTGTGCTAGGAGGAGCTGAGACCTGCAAAGTGCAAGTGACCAGAGGCAGGGAGTCTGTAGTCTTCCCAGCAGGTAAGGGGAAAAAAAACGAGATAGATTGGGTGGCACAGCAGTTTGCCATGGTTTCTGTTCTGTCCTCTAGAGCCTCTATCTTATCCAAGATGTTACTATTTATTTTTCTGCCCAGTGTTCTTCCTCAAGGAGCCTAGATCTTTTTGAATCACCATGCAGGGGCATTTGGTTTGCAGGAGAAGCTCACCTCTATTCCACGACAGTTGCCATGGAGGTGGCAGCTGCAGTAGCAGTAGAATCGACCTTGTCCATGGCAGAGACTATCATTGGCAGCACTAGCTAGGGAAGAGCTCATGGTGGTATATATAACAGCTTGGTGCTCTGCCTCTCTTTCTCTAGCATCAGCAACATCAGCAAGCCTGGAGAGCTGGACACTCCAGAATTTCCTTGGTGAACTTCTCTAGCAGCAGGGAGAAACTTGGGGCTGGGTCTAGGAGCATGGTTGCATGTGTCCCCAAAGGTGAGACTTTCCCAGCAGATCTGTGTGACCTGGGATCAGTATGTTCTTCTCAGAAAGAGCACATCAGAGACACTTGGGCCTTTTCACCCAAGTTCTCTTTTCAGTATGAGCAAGAGAGGTTTCTCTCAGGAGCCCAAACTGAACCACAAGGAAGAGTTTTCTCCCTGAGTTCCTAGGATCCTAGATGTCAATGACACTCCCTTCTTGCTAGGGTGGTCTCTTTGTTGACCTCCTGCTCTTTGGTTTCATCCTGATCCACCTCTTTCATCACATTTTGGGGCTCTTCTTGGACCCTTCCCTTGATCTCCTTGGGGAGCCTGGATGGTGTCAGTTTCCTAGGACTGACAACCTGCTCAGGTGAGGTGGTCAGAAGGGTATACTTGCCACTCACAGAAGGGATATTTGTAGACATTGTGGGTTCCTTCTTCGGGTCTTGACACCAGGATTCAGGTGGTAGGGGTCCCAGAGGAGCCTGTGACCTGTGGACATCGCTCCTTCAGGGCTATGTAGAGTCTAGGTGGTGGAGGCACATGACCCAGATGAGGGTTGATCAGGACCAGGGCGAGGTGCAGGTGCAGATATTGTGGGGTGGTCCTGGCCAGTGAGGCAACCTGGCAGAACAGGGGAATGGGTGGGAGATGACACCTCATGCACTGCCTGCAGACCTGAAAGTCAACTGAGTAAGAAAATTACTCCTTGAGAGCTGGTTGTGCAGCCTGTGATCATCAGAAAAGAGTAAGTCACAGAGACTGGTCTCCTTAGTGACCAACTACTCTCTCAGTCAAGCACACTGGCCAGTCTTGTGCCTGTGACATCTCAGTGGGGCTTGTGACAGGGACAAGGCACCATGGCAAGTGCGTGGGCCCCTCTGAGTGCCAAGAAGAGGCAACAATGGGCACCGTGCAAGGCCCTGCCAACCACCGGCTCAGGTGGATGTTCTAGTCTTGGGGACTTCCTGTAAGTGATGGGCACCAGGTGGGCCACTCTGTGAGTATGAGTGGGGACTGCTTGGCTTGGGTACCAGTGGTTGTGTGTCCTGGTCTCTCCTTTGAGTCCCAGGTGCAGAATCTCTACGAAGCTCAGCCTAGGAGCATCCTAGGTCCTGCCAGCCTCCTCTCTTATCTCCATGGCTACCCTGGTTCGAGGGTCATGAGCCCAGCTCTGAAGGGTTCTGAAAAGTGATGCAGTTGTGGGACTTGACTGGATGTTACATTCTATGACATCTCTTCCCAGTAGGAAGGTCTCTTCATTTCATTTTACAAATTGAGTAAATTCCCTTAAGCTTTAGAACGTTTCTCAGGTGATTAGTGTGGTAGTAGTCCAGCCAGGCTTTAAATCCTGGCTGTGTGATTCTAGGTGGTGTGCTCTGGCCTACTGCCCCCTTATCAAGTGTATATCATGTGGAATCTTTTTTTCCCTGTAGTGGCATCTTTAACACCATGGCATATCTATGCCTAGGAAGAGGTCTTTACCTAAACTACTAAATGCCCTTTGGCAGGGACCACTGATTGTTGCCATAACATCATATCACATTTCTCATCTCATTCAACTTTGCAGCCTAGGAGGTTTTTTTTGTTGTTGTTGCTTTTGTTTTGCTTTGCTTCTGTTTTTTGTCTACTTTCAAAGACACAAATATGTAAAATTATATTCTAGATCTATTTTAGTCTATCCTGAAAGAAATTCACTAGTAGATTATTCCATATGGATAAGAAGTTTGTTTCTTTGGCCTTTCTGGAATATGTTTAGAAAGCAAATATATCATTTATGTGCAAGCTAATAGTGGAACAATGTATTGGATGAAAATATGATCAACACAATGTGGTCATTATGAATATGCCAGCTAGGTCCACTCTTCCCTACACACTATTGCCAACTAAATATAACTCTGGATGTCTTATGACCAAAGAGGAGACCTTTACTCGGGTATCAGGACCTGGAAAACATTTATTATTTTCCTGGAAGTTGGAAGCTTCAGTATGACAAAAGCTATTTGGAGAATCCTATACATGAATTCATCTAGTTTAAATCTTGTTTCTTTGGGTTCTTTCATTGGCTTCTTTCCTCTCTTCAGCTGAGGTTGTGTAACAGATTGATGACACAGAAAACCAAGAGACAGAAACAAGGAGTCAGAGATCAGTAAGAATATTATTCGATGTTTTTTACTTTAACAAATCTATTTAAAATTACATCGACATAATTAACATACTGCACCATTGCTCTTAACCTTCTGCTCATAATATTTCTTCAATAGTGTCTCAGAACATTTGGACTTCCATCCTCAACAAGGCTGAAGTTGCTAAGACACAAAGCAGTTTTGCTCAGACCCAAATTCTGTTTGAAAAGAGGAGAAATATTATAAGCCCTTTCTAACCTCCCCAGGAGCAGTGATAGATGTTAACTGTAGTTTATTGATACTGTTTGAGGAGAGTTTATAAGAAATAATAAACTTGACTTAGTTTGTTTGAAAAATATAATCTGCTAGAACAAGTATTAGACCCAGATTTTCTGTAGGAACTCAGAAAGCACATGATCACGTGTCAGACTTTTAAAATGGTAAATTACTATCATGTTATTCCTTGAGCAGTCACTAAAGATTTTGGATATGGGAGTTTTTAATGGGGAAATTCTATCTTTCCCATTTGTTGATTGGAAGATTAAATTCAGAAATTAGCATGAAAATGTATAAGTTCTTTAAAAATGTTTTGTGTTATTTTCTCATTGCTATATACTTTTTTATGATGCTGTTCATGTTAGACAGTGCCTTTTGTTTTACCGTTTTGGAAACCAGACTTATTCAATAGCTAAATGGAAGTTAATGGCCTTTTTAGTGAAGCTTGGGAATGAAGTCATAGATATTTCTCAACATAGTGCTTTACAATATATTCAGCAACGAATTCTCTCATGTATCCTTCCTTTGAATTTTGTTGAGAACCTACTTTCAGCTAGATGCTAATTTTCAGATTTCGACAAATATTTTCCATATTTCAAAGATTTTGACTTCAGGGTCCACGGATAGTTTCTGTTGCTCCTTCTCTTCATCCTCATCTCCTTCTTCCTCTTCCCTCTCCTTCTTTTCTTCTTTACTTTTCTTCTTCTTCATGACCTTTGCTACATGTAAGAATCATTCTTAGCCCACAGATCATACAAAATGATCTCTGGCCTGTCTTTGCTAATCCATCGTGTATATGTACCACATTTTTATTTATTTATTTTTTATAATCAATATTTTTTATTATGATGTGGAGTACAGTTAAGGGTTAAGTATACAAATACGTTTCTTTCAGGCACCCTGTTGATAAGAGATGTTTCCCCATCCCCAGACAGATATTTGCTACTGTTAATCCCATCTCCCTCCCCTGCCATAGTTTCCCACTACTGTCAGTCTTTTTCTTATACTATTAGGAGATGTTCAAGGTCCATTATATGAGTGAGAACATGTGATACTCGGATCTTTGTTTCTGTGAGAGGTCACTCAGTATTATAGACTCTAGTTCCATCCAGGTTGCTGCAAACTTCATGATTTTGTTCTTTTTTATGGCTGCATAGTTTTCCATCGTGTATATGTACCACATTTTTTTAATCCAATCCTCTTTGGATGGGCAGCATGATTGCTTCCAGGTTCTTACTATTGTGAACAATGCTGCGGTAAACATACATGTGCAGGTATCTTTTTTACAGAGTGATTTGAGTTCTTCAGGATATATTCCCAGTAGGGGATTATGGGGTCATATGGGAGGTTGATATTTAGAGCTTTTAGGAATCACCACACTGCTTTCCACAGAGGTTGCACTAGTTTACACTCCACCAACAGTGTAGTAGTGCTCCCTTTTTGCCACACCCTCTCCAGCAGCTGTTATTTTTTCAGTTGTTGATAATTACCATTCTGGCTGGACTTAGGTGGTATCTCAGTGTGGTTTTGATTTGCATCTCCTTGATGATTAGTGAGGTTGAACATTTCTTCATGTGTCTGTTGGCTGCTCGAATGTCTTCCTTTGTGAAGTGTCTGTTCATATCTTTTGCCTATTTTATAATGGGGTTG
>NW_007247349.1:142599-149421 GCF_000164805.1 Carlito syrichta
TGAAATTGAGGTTTTGCTTCTGGAATCTCAATTCTATTCCATTGATCTATATGCCTATTCCTATACCAATACCAAGCTGTTTTGATGATTGTAGCTTTATAGTAAAGTTTGAAGTCTGGTAATGTGATACAAATTGCTTTGGTTTTTTTGCTGATTGTTCTACCTATTCTTGTATGTTTGTGTTTCCATTTGAATATCTTTGTTTTTTTTTCTAGGTCTGACAAGAATGTTGCTGGTAAATTGATGGGTTTGCCTTGAATTTGTAGATTTCCTAAGGTAAGATGGACATCTTCACCCTGTTGTTTCCTCCAATCCATGAGCATGGGATATTTTCCCACTTGTTTGTGTCATCTTTGATTTCTTTGAACAGTGTTTTGTAGTTTTCATTGTAAAGGTTTTTCACATCTCTGGTTAGGAAATGCCAAGGTATTTCATTTTTTTTTTTGTGACTATTGTGAATGGAATTGTGTTTTTTATTTGGGTGTCTGTTTGATTATTATAGGTGTAAAGAAATGCGATTGTGTTTTGAACATTTATTTTGTATCCTGAGACTTTGCCAAAGGCCTATATCAGTGTAAGGAAGTTTTTGACAGATTCTCTTGGGTTTTCAAGGTACACAATCATATCATCTGCAAAGAGAGCTAACGTGACTTCCTCTTTTCCTATTTGGATACACCTGATTGCCTTCTCTTCTCTGATTGCTCTAGCCAGGACTTCCAATACTATGTTGAAGAGGAGGGGTGAGAGTGGGCATCCTTGGCTTGTTTCAGTTTTCAACGGAAATGGTTCCAATTTTTGTCCATTTAGGAGTATGCTGTCTTTTCATTTCTCCTAGATGACTATTACTATTTTGAGGTATGTTCACCGTATGCCTAGATGTTCGAGGCTTTTTATCAAGAAGGGGTGCTGGATTTTATCAAAAGCTTTTTCTTCATCTAATGATATAATCATGTGGTTTTTGTTTTGATATCTGTTGATGTATTTAATTACATTTATGGTTTTACAAATGTTGAACAATGCTTGCATCCCAGGAATGAAGCCTACTTCGTCATGATGGATGATTTTTGAGATTTATTGTGGAATTCTGTTTGCTAGGATCTTGTTGAGAATTTTAGCATCTATGTTCATCAAAGATATTGGCCTGTAGTTCTCTTTCTTTGTTGGATCTTTACCTGGCTTGGGTATCAATGTGATGCTGCCTTGTAAAATGATTTGGGGAGAGTTACTTCTTTTTCAATCACCTGGAATACCTTCAGTAGGATTGGTATCAGCTCCTTCTTAACTGTCTTGTAGAATACTGCTGGAAAATCATCTGGACCAGGTAGTTTTCTTATTACGTAGTCGATTTCCTTGTTTGTTTTGGTCTATTTAGGGTCTCAATTTCTTCTTGTTCCAACCTAGGTAGGTTGTGTGATGTCAGAAAGTCTTCCATTTCCCTAAGGTTTTCAAGTTTGTTTTCATACAAGTGTACATAGTAGTCTCTAATAATCTTTTGTATTTCTTCAGGGTCAGATGTGACTTCATCTTTTGTGTTTCTGTTTGTGCTTTTTTCGTTTTTTTTCTCTTTTTTCTTGGTCAGTCTAGCTAGGGGACCATTGATATTGTTTATCATTTTGAAGAACCAACTTTTTGTTTCATTAATTTTTTATATTATCTTTTTGTCTTTTATGTCCTGGATTTGGGCTTTTATTTTGGTGATCTGGATTCTTCTGCTGAAATTAGGGTTTTTGTGGTCTTGTTTTTCCAGCTTCCTTAGGTGGCTTGTTAGACTGTTAATTTGTGTTACTTCCATTTTCTTCATGTGTGTTTGTAGGGATATAAATTCCTCTTTTACTGCAGCTTTTAAGGCGTCCCAGAGATTTTGGTAAAATGTTTCTTCATTTTCATTTGTTTCCAGGTATCTTTTGAACTCTGTTTTGATTTCATCATTGATCCAGGAGTTTTTTGGCATCATGCTGTTTAGTGTCCATGTCTTTGTGGGTTTTGGGGGAACATTGTTGGTGTCAATGTTTATTTTTATTCCACTGTGGTCCGAGAAGGTGCATGGTAGAATTTCAGTCCTTTTAAATTTGCTTATGCTTGATTTATGGCCAATTATGTGGTTGATCTTAGAATACGTTTCATGCAGTCATGAGTAAAATGTGTATTCTGTGGTCTTTGGATGGAGTGTTCTGTAGGTATCAATTAAGTCCATTTGGTCCAGAGTCACATTGAGGTTCCGGATCTCCTTGCTGAATTTTTGTCCTGATGATCTGTTTAGGGTTGTGAGTGGGGTATTAAAGTCCCCAGTTATGATGGAGTTAGATTCAATAACTTTCTTTAGTTTTCCTAGAATTTGCTTTTGAAAGTTGGCTCACCCATGTTGGGTGCATATGTCTTTAGGATAGATATTTCTTGTTGATGGAGTGAATCTTTTATCATTATTTAGTGACCCTCTGTATCTTTTTTAATTTTTGATAGCTTAAATGGTATTTTGTCTGAAATTAGGATTGTGACTCCTCCTTTCTTTTGTGTTCCATTCGCCTGAAAATTTGTTTCCCATCCTCTTACTTTAAGTCTGTGAATGGCCTTTCTAGTGAGATGGGTCTTTTGAAGGCAGTATATTGTTTCCTGGTGATATTTTATCCATTTTTCCATTCTATATCTTTTCAGTGGTGCGTTTAGTGTATTCACATTCAGGGTAATTATTGAAATGTGAGAGTTCATCCCTATCATGGAGTTCTTATAGAGTTGCTGTTCTTCCACTTGTTTTTTTTTTTTCTTTCTTTTGTTTTTGGGGTTGGGTCATGTATATTTTAATCTTTTCCCTGTACTCTTGTGTAGAACGTTGTTCATTTTTTCCTTTTCTTCTGTGTTTAGTACTTTCTTAAGTGTTTCATGTTGAGGTATTTTGGTGGCAGCATGAGTTCTTAGGGATTGGATATCTGGGAAAGATTTTGATTCACCCTCACCTATAAAGCTTACCTTAGCTGGGTAGGTTATTCTTGGTTGAAATTGTTTATCTTTTAGGACTCCAAGTTCTCCTAGCCTGCAGGGTTTCTGTAGATAAATCTGCTGCTAATTCTGATTGGTCTTCCATGGACGGTGACTGGTATTTTTCTCTTGCTTCCTTTAGGATTTTTTCTTTTATGTCTACTTTGTTTAGGTGAATTATTATGTGTCTAGAAGTTGAACTTCGCATTTGCTGTCTTGCAGGGGTTCTCTGAATCTTTTGTGTTTGAATTTCTGCATCACTGATTAGATAAGGGAAGTTTTCTCGATGATCTCATGGAAAGTTAGTTCCAGTGTGGTCTCTGTCTCTCTTTCTGCCTCAGGAATGCCATTTACTCTTAGGTGTGGTCTCTTAAAGTAATCAGTTATCTCTTGAAGGTTTTGTTCTTTCTTTTTGAGCTTGTTTTCTGTATTTTTTATTTTCATTTTTATTAATCAATATTTTTTATTATGGTTTTGTGGGGTACAGTTAAGGGTTAGGTGTAAAATTACGTTTCATTCAGGCACCTCTTGATAAGAGGTGTGTTCCCATCCCCAGACAGATATTTGCTACTGTTAATCCTATCCCCCTCCCCCCCATAGTTTCCAAGTACCGTAAGTCATTTTCTTATAGTATTACATTGATGTTCAAGGTTCATTATATGAGTGAGAACATGTGATACTCGGATCTTGGTTTCTGTGACAGGTCACTCAGTATTATAGACTCTGGTTCCATCCAGGTTGCTGAGAAATTCATGATTTTGTTTTTTTATGGCTGCGTAGTATTCCATCATGTATATGTACCACATTTTTAAATCCAATCCTCTTTTGATGGGCAGCATGGTTGTTTCCAGGTTCTTGCTATTGTGAAAAATGCTGTGATAAACATACTTGTGCAGGTATCTTTTTTACAGAGTGATTTGAGTTCTTCAGGGTATATTCCCAGTAGGGGATTACGGGGTCATATGGGAGGTTGATATTTAGAGCTTTTAGGAACCGCCACACTGCTTTCCACAGAGGTTGCACTAGTTTACACTCCCACCAACAGTGTAGAAGTGTTCCCTTTTCACCACACCCTGTCTAGCAGTTGTTATTTTTTGAGTTGTTGATAATTGCCATTCTGACTGGAGTTAAGTGATATCTCAGTGTGGTTTGATTTGCATCTCCATGATGACTAGTGAGGTTGAGCATTTCTTCATATGTTTGTTGGCTGCTCAGATGTCTTCTTTTGTGAAGTGTCTGTTCATATCTTTTGCCCATTTTATAATGGGGTTGTTTGTTTTCTTCTTTTCAGTATGTTTCAGTTCCTTGTAGATCCAGGATGTTAAGCCTTTGTCAGACCTAGAGTTGGCAAATACTTTTTCCCGGTCTGTAGGCTGTCTCCCTACTCTCTTGATGGTTTCTTTCACTTTGCAGAAGCTTGTCAGTTTAATAAGGTCCCATTTGTCTATCTTCTCTTTTATGACCTGTGGGTTTCAGGTTTTGTACAGGAATTGGATGCCAGTTCCGATTTCCATGAGAGTATTTCCTCCCTTTTCTAAGGCTCTTACGGTTTGAGGTTTTATATTTAGTTCTCTGATCCATTTGGAGTTAACCTTTGTGCATAGGGATAGATAGGGGTCCTGTTTCAATCTTCTGCATGTGGTCAGCCAGTTTTCCCAGCACCATTTACTGAATAGGTTCTCCTCTCCCCAGTGGTAGGTGGTGTGGGCTTTGTTGAGATGAATTGTTTGAGAAATTGAGGCTTTGCTTCTGGAATCTCAATTCTGTTCCATTGATCTATATGCCTGTTCCTGTACCAATACCAAGCTGTTTTGATGATTGTAGCTTTATAGTAAAGCTTGAAGTCTGGTATTGTGATACCACCTGCTTTGTTTTTTTGCTGAGGATTTTTCTGGCTATTCTTGGACGTTTGTGTTTCCATATGAATTCCTGTTTTGTTTTTTCTATGTCTGAGAAGAATGTTGTTGGTAATTTAATGGATATTGCATTGAATTTGCAGATTGCCTTAGGTAAGATGGACATGTTCACAATGTTGATTCTTCCGATCCTTGAGCATGAGATATTTTTCCACTTGTTCATATCAGCTTTGATTTCTTTGAGCAGTGTTTTGTTATTTTCATTGTAAAGTTCTTTCACATCTCTGGTTAGGAAGATGCCAAGGTATTTCATTTTTTTTCTGGCTATCGTGAATGTAATTGTGTTTTTTATTTGGATTTCTGTTGGTTTATTATTGGTGTAGAGAAATGCGATTTTTTTTGTACATTTATTTTGTATCTTGAGACTTTGCCAAAGGTCTTTATCAATGTAAGGACACCTTTGACAGATTCTCTTGGGTTTTCAAGGTACACAATCATATCATCTGCAAAGAGAGATAAATTGACTTCTTCTTTTCCTATTTGAATACCTCTGATTGCCTCCTCTTCTCTGATTTCTCTAGCCAGGACTTCCAAAACAATGTTGTACAGGAGAGGTGAGACTGGGCATTCTTGTCTAGTTCTAGTTTCAGGGGAATTGGTTCCAATTTTTGTCCATTTAGGAGTATGCTGACTGTGGGTTTTTCATAGATGGCTTTTACTATTTTGAGGTATGTTCCCCGTATTCCTAGATATTCAAGGGTTTTTATCAAGAAGGGATGCTGGATTTTATCAAAAGCTTTTTCTGAATCTAATGATATTATCATCTGGTTTTTGTTTTGAAATCTTTTGATGTATTTAATTACATTTATAGTTTTACAAATGTTGAACCAGCCTTGCATCCCAGGAATGAAGCCTACTTGCTCATGGTAGATGATTTTTGAGATGTATTGCTGAATCCGCTTTGCTAGGATCTTGTTGAGTATTTTAGCGTCTATGTTCATCAAAGATATTGGCCTGTAGTTCTCTTTCTTTGCTGGATCTTTACCTGGCTTGGGTATCAATGTGATGTTGGCTTCATAAAATGATGTGGGGAGAGTTCCATCTTTTTCAATTGCCTGGAATACCTTCAGTAGGATTGGTATCAGCTCCTCCTTGAATGTCTTGTAGAATTCTGCTGGAAAGACTTCTGGACCAGGACTTTTTTTGGTAGGAAGTTTTCTTATTGCGTAGTCCATTTCCTTGATTGTTACTGGTCTATTTAGGGTATCAATTTCTTCTTGTTCCAACCTAGGTAGGTTGTTTAATGTCAGTAAGTCCTCCATTTTCTTAAGGTTTTCAAGTTTGTTTCCATACAAGTGTACGTAGTAGTCCCTAATCATCTTTTATATTTCTTCAGGATCAGATATGACTTCAGCTTTTGTGTTTCTGATTGTGCTTATTTGGTTTTTTTCTTGTTTTTTCTTGGTCAGTCTAGCTAGGGCACCATCTATCTTGTTTATCCTTTCAAAGCACCAGCTTTTTATTTCATTGATTTTGTATTATCTTTTTGTCTTCTATGTCCTGGATTTGGGCTTTTATTTTGGTGATCTGGATTCTGCTGAAATTAGGGTTTTTGTGGTCTTTGTTTTCCAGCTTCTTTAGGTGGCTTTATTAGGTCGTGAATTTCTGTTCCTTCCATTTTCTTCATGTGTGTTTGTAGGGATATAAATTCCCCTCTTACTACAGCTTTCAGGGAATCCCAGAGATTTTGGTAAGATGTTTCTTCATTTTCATTTGTTTCCAGGTATCTTTTGATCCCTGTTTTGAATTCGTCATTGACCCAGGAGTTGTTTAGCATCATGCTGTTTAGGGTCCATGTCTTTGTGTGTTTTGGGAGGACTTTGTTGGTGTCAATATTTATTCTTATTCCACTGTGGTCCGAGAAGGTGTTTGGTAGAATTTCGGTCCTTTTAAATTTGTTTATGCTTGATTTATGGCCGAGTATGTGGTCGAT
>NW_007247349.1:149482-176529 GCF_000164805.1 Carlito syrichta
ATATCTTTCTTTAGTTTTCCAAGAAGTTGCTTTATGAAAGTTGGCGCACCTATTTTGGGTGCATATATGTTTAGGATAGATATTTCTTGTTGATGGATTGAGCCTTTTATCTGTATCTTTTTTGATTTTTAATAGCTTGAAGGGAATCTTTTGTGAAACTAAGATCACTACTCCTCCTTTCTTTTGTATTCCGTTCGCCTGAAAGTTTGTTTCCCATCCTCTTACTTTGAGTCTGTGGGTGTCCTTTCTAGTGAGATGAACCTCTTGAATGCAATAGATTGTTGCTTGATGATATTTTATCCATTTTGCCATTCTATGTCTTTTCAGTGGTGCATTTAGTCTGTTCACATTTAGGCTAATAATTGAAGTGCAAGAGTTGATCCCTGTCATAATGTTCTTATAGAGTTTTTCCTGTTTGTTTGTTGTTTTTCTTTGGGTTTTGGAGTTGGTTCATGTGTGTTTTTAATCTTTTGCCTGTACTCTTGTGAAGAATGCTGTTGTCCTTTTTTCTTTTTCTTCTGTGTTCAGTACTTTCTTAAGTGTTTCTGTAGAGGTGGTCTGCTGGCAGCGTAGGTTTTTAGGGATTGGATGTCTGGAATAGATTTCAATTCTCTCTCACTAATGAAGCTTAATTTGACTGGGTAGGTTATTCTTGGTCGAAATTGTTTCTCTTTTAGAACTTTGAAGATAGGGCTCCAGGTTTCCTGGCCTGAAGCGTTTCTGTGGATAAATCTGCTACTATTCTAATTGGTTTTCCCTGGTAGGTAGTCTGTCCTTTTTCTCTTGCTGCTTTTGGAATTTTCCTTTCATAGCTACTTTGTTTAGGCGAATTATTATGTGTCTTGGAGTTTATCTTCTCATTTTTTGTCTTGCAGGGGTTCTGTGAATCCCTTGTGTTTGAATTTTTTCTTCCTTAATGAGATGAGGGAAGTTTTCTTGAATGATTTCATGAAATGTTTGTTCCAGTGTGGCTTCTGTTTCTCTTTCTGCCTCAGAAAGCCCAATTACTTGTAGGTTTGGTCTCTTGAAGTGATCTTTCATCTCTTTCAAGTTTTATTCTGTCTTTTTAAGCTTCTTTTCTATGCTTTTGACAGTTTGGGTTAGTTCTGTGTTTTCGTCTTTGAGCTCTGAGATTCTTTCTTCTACTTGGCTGATTCTTCTTTCCATGCTTATTATTCTGTTGTTCATTTCCATCACAGTGTTCTTTACTGCTATCATTTCTGACATCAGCTTCTTCCTATTTTCCTCTTGTCTCTCCTCAATTGTTTTAATTCTCTCCATTAATGTCTTGATGTTTGGGTTTGTTGCATGTAACCAGTCATTCTGGGGGCTCTTCACTGTTTGTGTTCCAGAATCTGTTTTTTCAGTGTCTGATCTCCCAGGGGTCTGTGTAAGACCTATATTCTTCTTTTGGTTTTTCTTCATTTGTGTGGTTTTCCCCCCTCCCTACTTTTTCCTTCCCTCCTCATCACCGTCTTCTTTAATTCTGTTATTCAGGGGTAAAGGGATTTGTTTTACTTCCGTTTGTTCAATCTCCTATTCTTTATGTATGTCCTCTTACTTTGTTCAATTCTGAAGTTGCACTGTAGTTTGGAGGTGAAACTTTTTGCAGTTTTGAGATTTACTTAAGGGGAGAGCTGTGATTCAAAATCTGTCTGCAGGTCTTGGTATTCACTGACAGGTGCGTGGATAATGTGGAACCCACTTCCCACTGCCCTGCAATCTGTCCGTGCAGTGGGGCTGTAGGTTTACTCCCTGAAATAAAATGTGGTTAGCAGAGTGGAGAGAATGGAGCAGATAGTGGGTTGAAGAGAGGAGTGGAGAGATGGAGGAGTAAGGGGGGAAACAAACGAGTGTACCAACAAATAGAGAGAGAGGCCTATACTGAAACAGATAAAAACAATAGACCACAGCTACAGACGAACCAACTCTCATGCAAAAAAATAAAAAATAAAAATAAAACATATAGTGATGCTAACATACAAGGTAACCAACCACCCTGTTAGTGTGCTGTTCCTCTATACAAAGATATGGTTTTCAGAGAGAAGAAAAGAGAAGAGAAGGAAAAGGAAAAAAGAAAAAGGGAACAATACAGTAGTAATAGAATTAAGTCATTAAACCAATAGAATCAGTGAAAGACACTCTGAGATATTACATTTAAATCCAATGTCCTTTCAGGTCTGATTTCTAGTTTTCTTTTCAAGCTGGTAAGTTACTTTGCAGTTAGGGTCAGTTGCCCCTGGTCTGCTGTGAAGGATAGTTCAGATTACCTTCGTTCAGCACTCTGGTCTATGTCTCTATCAAGCTTGTTTCTCCCGTGTCGGTGTTGTTACCTTGAATCGCCAGCAGGTGGTGCTATCTCAACCGCTTGCCCCAGAGGGGGAGGGGCCAGACAGGAACAAGATGTCTGCCTGCCTTTGAGCAGGCAACAGGAGCCTTACGCCCAGCGGACAGGACAGTCTCAGACTAAGGAGAGGTTGCAGTGATTCCAACAGATCTTTCCTGAAGGTGTTTGATGTGGATTGCCTCGGGCCCGGGTGGTGTGATATTTTACCCATCACAGAGGCCATGGCTGTGGAGGCGACGGCAGCCGCGGTGGGGTGAGGGGCTGCGGCAGCAGCAGCAGTGGCACTGTTTGTGCCACAGTAACTGTCCAGTCCGTTACGATGTCCCAGTGATGGCAGTGGCCGAGCTCTGTATGAAGAGCAGGTTGCGATATTGGGGTCCCCAGCTCCCCAGGGCGAGAGTCAGAGACCCACTGCAGACCTCCTTTGCAGAGGGCTTCAGAGACAGGATTGCCCCAACGCCATCTTGCCGCTTCTTTCTCTCACCACATTTCTTAAAATCCATTCCAGCTTTGATGGGCAGCACGGTTGATTACATGTTTTTGCTATTGTGAATAGTGATAGTTGAGGAAGATGAAATCTCTGACGTTTAGGGACTTCCAGCCCTGGAAAAGGAATTCCAGAATGAGACAGTGGGACCGGCTTATTGGTTTCACTGCCAGCAGCTGCTGAGGAGTCCCAGCCAATGTGTCGCAGCAGCTCCAGGAGCGAGGTCATTTTCTGTGTTTTTAAGAGTTTGGGTTAGCTCTATATTTTGGTCCTCAAGCTCTGAAATTTTTTCTTCTGCTTGGGTAATTCTGCTTTCCATGATTATTAGTTTGTTATGTATTTCATTCCCAGTATTCTTTATTACTGTTATCTCAGATATCAGATCCTTCCTAGTTTCTTCTTGTGTCTCCTCAATTATTTTTAATCTCTCCACTAATGTCTTGATATCTAGGTTTGTAGCTTGAGACCCTTCATTTTGGGGGCTGTTCATTGTTTGCATTCCAGTCAGTTTGTCAGTGTCTGCCCCCCAGGGGTCTGGGAGAGACCCATACTCTCTTTTGGTTTTTCTTCATTTGTGTAGATTTTTCTCTCTCCCCGCCTTTCCCTTCCCTTCTTTAATTCTGTTTTTGAGGGAAGGTGGGGTTGCCTTTATTTCTCTTCTGCAATATCCTGTTCTTCCTTATGAGCTTCTTCTGGCTATGTTCACTTTTCAGGTTGGCATGTAGGCTGCAATCTGTACTTTTTGCAGTTTTGACGTTTAATTGAGAGGGAAGCTCTGGTTCAGAATGTATATGCTGATTCTAGCATCCACAAACAGGTGTATGAGCACTCTGGAACCTATTTCCCTCTGCCTTACAACCTGTCCATTCAGCAGTATGTAGTCTTGGTCCCTAGATTAAAAAGGGGGGTATAAAAGAGGAAAATACTGGAGGAAGGGGGATCAATAGGGAGTTGGATAGAGGAAGAGCAAGAGGGAAAACAGATATACATACCAACTATCAGGAGAGAAAGAGACATAAGGCTGGGAAAAAGTGAAGAAAGACACGTAAGAAAGATTCCCTAAAGAGTACTGATGGCTACACAGACACAGGCCAATAAAATAAAGAAACAGTGTAAGTCAGAAGGCAAACAACAAACATGATCAAAACCAACAGTTACAATGATAAAATCATAAGTCGAAATAAGTGATCAGACTAAAGTCACTTCTCTGATCTCTGATTTCGGCCTCTCCCCTTTGTTTTTTTTTGCAGCATAGGGGTGGGGCTTTGTCTCCTGTTTTGCACTGTTGCCTTAGGAACTGAGGTAAAGTTTGTTGATAGGTGAGTGGGGTAATGGAAGTCTCTGCCTGGAGAATGGCGAGGCAGTTTTTTGCAGATATGTTTTTCTCCGCTTGTCTGGGTCCCCCCATCTTGGAGTCTCACACTGAGTGCCTCAGCCAGGGTGGGTCCAGAGTTCCAGAGCTCCAAAGCTCCAAAGGGCAAGCGGTCAGTGGTGAGAGTGGCCCTGGGACCCCCACAGGGTACTTCAGCCAGGAATGGGACTGGTGTCTCTGAGGGGCGGGTACCCAGAGACTCCCTGAGTGACTGGTGGTTTGGTGCCAGGTGCTGGGCTGGAGACAATGTAGCCAGGGAGGGAGCTGGGAGGGGGCTGTGACCCAAGACTCCCACGCTTGCAGAGGAACAGCAGCAGCGGGGGGCCACAATATCTGGCCCTGTGTGGGACCAAATGTCCCCGGGCCTCGCACCAGCACGGCTGGTGGTGGGCTGGGGGATGGGGAAAGAGAAGTAAGAGTCTTTTTGGGAACTCACATTCGGAGAATCTCACAAGTTCACTTATGCCATCGCCATCTTGTTCCCATCTGATTTTTGTTTTTAATACTGTTTATGTAGTGGATTGTGTTTATTGACTTGTTTATGTTGAAACATGCTTGCATCCAAGGGATAAAACCTCTTGACCATAGTGGATTTTTAAAATGTTCCATTTAATTTGGTTTGCTAGTATTTTATTGAGGATTTTTTTCATCTTTGCTCATCAGAAATATTGGTAGGTTTCTTTCCTGGCGTCTTTTCCTGGCTTTGGTATTAGGGTGACATAGGCTTTGTAGAATGAGTTAAGGAGCACTGTCTCCTTTACATTCTTTTGAAATAGCATCGATAGGATTGGTACCAATTCTCTTTGAAAGTCTGGTAGAATTCAGCTGTGAGTCCATCAGGACTTGGACTTTTTTTGTTAGGAGACTTTTAATTCCTGTGTCAATCTTGCTACTTGTTCTTTGTCTGTTCAGGGTTTCTATTTCTTCCAGGTTCACAGTTGGAGGGCTGTATGTTTCTAAAAATTTATCAGTTTCCTCTAGATTGTCTTTTTTGTTTGCATGGAGGTACTTGTAATACTTTTGGATGATTGTTTATATTTCCTTGGTATTAGTTGTAATGTCTGTTTTCATTTCTAATTGAGCTAATTTAAATCCTCACTCAGTATCTTAATGAATCTAGCTAGTGGTCTATTATCAGTTTTATCTTTTCAAAGAGCCAGCTTTTTGTTTCATTGATCCTTTGCATTTTTTCTTTTAATTTCATTTGGTTCTGCTCTGATCTTTATTATTTATTTTCTTCTGCTAGCTTTGGATATGGTTTGTCTGTGTTTTTCTAGTTTCTTGAGGTGTGATGTTAGGTTGTTAACATGTCATCTTTTAATCTTTTTAATGTAGGCCTCACACACTATAAATTTGCCTGAGAATAGCTTTGGCTGTGTCTCAGAAGTTTTAATAATTTGTATCATTGCTGTCATTCATTTCAAGGAATTTAAAAATTTCCATCTTGATTTCATTGTTGACCCCAGGATCATTTAGGAATAGATTCTTTACTCTCCAAGTATTTGGCTTCACAAGTTCTTTCTAGCTTTATCCCACTGTGATCTCAGAAGAAGCTTGATATGCTTTGCATTTTTTTTTTGAGTTGGAGTCTTACTCTGTCGCCTAGACAGGAGTGAAGTGGCATGCTCCCAACCACTGCTGTCTCAACCTGCTGGACTCTGTGATCTTTCCGCCTCAGCCTTCTAAGCAGCTGGAACTACAGGCATGCACTACCATGCCCGGTTAATTTTTGATTTATTGTTGAGATGAGGTCTCGCCAAGTTGCCCGGGTGGGTCTCGAACCCGCAGGCTCAGGCAATCCACTCACCTTGGCCTCCCAGTGTGCTGGGATTTCAAGCTGAGCCACCAAGCCTGGCCAACTTTGAATTTTTTAAATTTATTGAGACTTGATTAGTGGCCTATCATATAGTCTATCTGGGAGAATGCTTCACGTACCGATGAGAACAATGTGTATTCTGTAGTTTTGAGGTGGAATCTTCTGTAAATGTCTGCTAGATCCACTTGCTCTAGGGTCCAGTTTAACTCCAATGTTTCATTGTTGACTTTCTGCCTTTATGATCTGTCTATTGCCATCAGTGGAGTGTTGAAGTCTCCCACTATTATCATATTGCTGTCTGTCTCTTTTCTTAGGTCTAGTAGAATTTGTTTTTTATAAAGCAGGATACAAAATTATTGACTGACCATTATTTTGAGGAGATTGAAGATGGGGCCACAATCTCCATCTTCCACTTGCATGGAATATTTTTGCTTATCCCTTTACCCTGAATCTATAGCAGTCTTTGTGTTTTAAGTGAGTTTCTTGAAAGCAGCAGATATTTGAATTGTGCTTTTTTATTCATTCTGCCAATCTATGTCTTTTAAGTGGAGATTTCAGATCTTTTACATCCAGGGTTAATAATGACATGCAAAGCACTTTCATCATGTTGGATGTTACCTGGTTGCTTTTTTCCCCCTTTATTTTGCTGGTGTCCTATAAACTCTGTGAGCTTTATGATTTTCAGTGTTTTTCTTCTGGTGTATTTTGGCCTTTTGTTTCACTATTTAGAACCTCTTTGAATATATTTGTAGAGCCAGTCTAGTGGTCACAAATTCCCTCAGTGTTTGCTTGTCTGAGAAAGATCTCATTTCTCCTTCATTTATGAAACTTAGTTTTGTAGAATATGAAATCTTTGACTGACTATTATTCTGTTTGAGGAGATGGATGATGATGCCCCAATTCCTTCTGGCTTGCAGGGTTTCTTATGAGAAGTCTGCTGTCAGTCTGATGGTTTTACCTTTGTAAGATTTTTGATGCCTTTGTCTCACTGCTCTTAGAATTTTTTCCTTTGCATTGACTACATAACCTGATTACTATAGGTCTTGGAGATGATTTTTTTTTGCAATGACTCTTTCAGGGGTTCTTTGGGCTTTTTGTATTTGAATGTTTTAATCTCTGACAAGACCGGAAATTGTCTCTATTATTCCTTCAGGAAGGTTTTCCAAACCTGTTGCTTTCTTTTCTTTCTCGGAAACACATGTCACTCTCAGATTTGGGTGATTTACATAATTCCACATTTCTTGGAGGCTTTGTTCTATTATCTTTTCTTTTTTCTTTATTGTTGTCTGTTTGGGTTAATTCAAAAGGCTTTTTTTCAAATTCTGAGATCCTTCCTTCCTCTTGTCCTAGTCTACTACTAAAACTTTCTGCTACATTTTGTACTTCTCCAAGTGAGACTTTTATTTCCAGAAGTTTAACTTTTTTTTTTGTTTTTTAAGTGTCTATCTCTTTGGAGAATTTTTCATTCATATCCTGTATTGTTTATTTGTTTAATTATTTATTTATGTTGGTTTTCAACTTTCTCCTAATCTCACTGAATAATTTTATAATCATTATTTTGAATTCTGCTTTTATTTTTATTTATTTAATCAATATTTTTTATTTTGATATTGTGGGGTACAGTTAAGGGTTAGGTATACAAATATGCTTCTTTCAGGCCCCCTTGTTGATAACAGGTGTCTCCCCATCCCCAGAAAGATGTTTACTACCACTAGTCCCATCTCCCCCCCATAGTTTCCCGCCACTGTCAGTCATTTTCTTATGGTAGTGCGTTGGATGATCAGGGTTGAATTCTGTTTTTAAATTTTCAAAAATTTAATTTTGATTAGGGCCCATTGCTGAAGAGTTAGTGTGGTCTTTTGGGGATGTTGAAGAACTCTGTTTTTTCCAGATTGTCAGAATTATCTTTCTGCTTTCTTCTAATTTAGGTAGACTGTTTCTTCCTCTTTGAGATTGACAGAGGGCTATAGGGTTCCTGATAATACATAGTCTGTGTGGTGAGTTCCCAAATGCCAACTGTGGCAGTACTGTGCTGGGTACCTGTACAGGTTCAAGGCATCCTGAGTGTCCGGGGTGGCTTGGAAAGTAGTGTTAGCTAGAATCTGGGACCAGATCTTCCCCAAAGCTGAGGTATTATATCAAACATAATGGACTTTGCCTGTTGATCTCTGGTCAGGAGGTGGCACTTGCAGGAGACAGCCAGCTGTGATGGTGGCTGTGGGCTTTCTGCTTGACCTATCTTTCCTAATGGAAAGTACCCAGTTAACCTAGGTGATGGGCAGAGCTGTGGGGGAACATCCAAATTCCCTATCTGCTTTGAGCTTTTGAGGTTGCAAGGCAAAAAGCACTCATGCTGCCCACCTGTGTGCAAGATTGGTTATCCAGTGGGGGTTGGGAAAGAGTCCCTGGCCCCTGGAGTAACAGTGTCATGCTGTGCAGAGGCTACACAGAAGAGTTATCTGGGCAGTGAAAGATTGCTAGGTAACAAACTCCACCCAGCTTCCTTCCATTAACCTCAGGCAGTCTGCGGTCAGAATGTAAAAGTGCAGTGGCCCTAGGTCTTCTCACCAGATCCTGACCAAGCCAGAGTTTGATCTTTAAAATAATGCCAATGAGTCTTTATGAGAATGACTTTGCCAAAGATTCTGTAGCTAAGAAGGAAAAAAAATTCAACAATATCTAATTCTTAAACATCTGAAAAGTGTCCATCTGCAAAGCATTTTCAAGATTCTTGAGGGAATTTTCTAGGGCTAGTTGGTTACTCTATCCAGGGACAAAAAGAACACTACAGTCACATTTTTGGGTTGCATTTCAATAAACTGACTTTACCCCAGGCCACCATATTGTGTGCCTAGAAGAAGGATAAGGGTTTAGGGTACAATACTGGAAAAGAAAAACCCATTCATTAATGGAACCAGCCATTCTTGTCCTTTAGTGGCTGAACTGAACTCCTACTCTCAATTTTTGGCATTTTTGGGTATTTTTTCTATTACTGTCTTTTTCTCTCCCTGCTTTATTCTCTCTGCTTGCATCTTTCTTATCTTTCCCTCAGTTTCACTTTGTCTCTACTTCATTTTTAATTTCTGTCTCTAGTGGTAAAATGACTCTAAGATAAATTTTATGTATCACTTGACTGGGCTTTGGGGTGCCCACATATTTGATTAAACATTATTCTGGATATATTTGTGAGAGAGTTTTTTTTGAAAAGATTAACATTTGATTGGTAGACTTTATAAAGCATACTGCTCTCCCTAATGAGAGTGTGCCAAATCCAGTCAATTCAGCCCTGAATAGAACAAAAAATTGAACTTGTAAAGTAGGAGGGAATTCTTCCTACCTGACATCTTTGAGCTAGGATATCAGTCTTTTCTGTTGCTCAAACTTTCACTGAAACATCAGCTCTTATTGGGTCTTGAAGCTGCCAGGTTTTGTACTGTTATGTATGCCAGTGGCTGTCTTGGTTCTGAGGCCTTTGGACTCTCCTGGATCTCCTGCTTGCAGATGGCAGATCATGGAACTTGCCAGCCTACATAATTTCTTTCTGAGTCAAGCTCTCACTCTGTCACCCAGGTTGGAATTCAGAAGAACAATCACAGATCACCACAGCCTTGACCTCCTGAACTCAGGCAATCCTTTCATCCCAACCTTCTAAATAGCTGGGACTACAAGAATGTAGCATCATGTCCAGCTACCTTTTGGCTTTTTTGTAGAGATGAGGTCTAACTATGTTGCCTAGGCTGAAGCCACCATAATTGTATGAGCTAATGTATAGATATTCTATCAACTATCTATCATCTATCTATCACCTATCAATTATTTGTCTTCTATCTATTAATATATCATCTATCTATTATGTATCTATCCTTTACCCAATTTATCAATAATTTATCTATCAATTATCTGTCTTTCTGTCTACCTAATCTATCTCACGTGTGGAATTCTTTTTCTCTGGAGAATCCTGACTGCTATTTTTTTCGTGTTCCTACCCCAACTTGTCATTAATCACCTTAGGAAGACAGGGTCTATCATAGCCATTCTATGGCTCAAGGCATCATAAGCCACAAGAATCACAGTGATCCAAAAAATCTATATAGAGACACATACGAATCAAGGTATCCATTGGTTCCTGCATGTTCTGGGAATCTCAAAATCATAAAAAACTTGACTTGGGGCAGTCTAGTTGGTTACTAACTGGTGATACGTGGGCTCCATTGTCCTTGTACTGTGTAACTCTATCAAGCCCGAGCTCTGAGTGGCAATGGAGATCTAAGCCCTTGATGGGACATCACAGTGCTCAGCAGCACCTGGGTGAAGAATTTGCCCCAAATACTCAAAAAGGGAGGAGGTTTTTTGTTTAGAGGAAGAGGAGGGAGACTGTTCCTCTGTCCACTGACCTCAGCAGTATGGGTGAGTGGCCAGTGAGGGTCTATTATCTCTGCAGTTTTATTTTTGAGTAGGAGTCGCCTCACTCTGTCACCCAGGCTGGGGTGCAGTGGCACAATCATGGCTACCACAGCCTTGGCCCACTGGACTGAGGCAATCCTTCCACCTCAGACTTCCAAGCAGCTGGTACTACAGGCATGCACCACCACATCTAGCTAATTTTTTGATTTATTGTAGAGATGAGATCTTGCCAATTTGCCCAGGCTTATCTTGAACCCCTGGACTCAGGCAGTTCTTTTGTCTCTGCCTCCAAAGTGCTGAGATTGTAAGCATGAGCCACCACAAACTCTCTCTGTAGTTTTAAAGGCAATTTATGCCAATTAGGGTTTACTTAGGCACTTAGGTCAGCATGGCACATCATTAAGAAAATAAAGTTGAAACTAAGAGTTTTTTTCTTTCAGTTGCATTGAAGTATGTTTGACAAATAGAAATTGTCTATATTTAAGGTGTATATATACTTGATATTTTTATATGTGTATACATTATGAAACAATCACCACAGTCAAGCTAGTTGACATATCCATCATCTCACATGGGTACCATTTCATGTTTTTCTGTTGAGGACCCTTGAGATCTACCCTGTCAGCACATTTCAAACACACAGTACAATTTCATTAACTATAGTCATCATGCTATACAATAGATCTCCAGAACTTATTCATCCTGCATGTCTGACAGTCTGACATTTTTAATCTTTTGATCAACAGTTACTTGTTTCCACACCACTCTGTCCCCGGTAACCACCATTCTACTCTGTGCTTCTGTGAGTTCAATTTTTAGAATCTACTAAGTGAGAGGATGTGGTATGTCCCATACTGTGCCTGACTTCTTCTGATAAACATAATGTTCTCTGCTCCATCCATGTTGTTGCAGATGGAAGGATCTTTTTTTTTCTTTCTAAATGCTTGGTGGCATTCCATTGTGTGACATTCCATACCACAATTTCTTTATTTATTCATCTATCAAGGGAAACTTAGATTGCTTTCTGTAACTTGGCTATTGTGAATGATGCTGCAATAAACATGGAAGTACTGTTTGGATGTATATCCATAAGTGGGACTGTTGGATACTCTTACAGTTTTATTTTTAGTTTTTTAATTAAAGTTTTGGAGTAATACGTTCCAGGGCTATTTTGTACAGTGTAATAACTATAGTTAAAAATATATGATAGTCTTGAAAAATACAAAGAGTAGATTTTTAAGTTTTGAGAAATGTTTAAAGATGTTTTCCTAAATATGTATTTTTGTATTTAAAATTTTTTGTATAAAGGAATAAATGAAAGTGTTTAAGATAGATATATATATGCTTATGGATGAATGTACTTGTGTATATATAATAAAATAAAACAAGGGGTTTTCATTGCAAAAAATGAGCCTGTCTGAGGATATGTCACATATTCCAAGATTACCTGGCACATTGACCAGCTGGTACAATTGTGATAGTAGCAAGTGTTATATCCTAGACACAAATTTCTTGACCTTATTACCTGTTGGGAGCCGGCCTCGGAGGCCCACTGAGCGTTAGGGACGAGGAAGGGCCGTTGATCCCAAGACCACTAGGATGTGTTTGGGAGCTGTTGGCCCATTCCCTCCTTCCTTTTCCATTTGGCACAAACTACCAAGAAAAGCTCCAACTAGCTCTAACAGAAAACTCTGAGACTGGAACGTACACAACTAAACCTAGGAGTATATTGTTTTCATTCTCCACGGCTTATGGTCTTTTGCTTTATCACAATTTAAGTTTGATTCTGAGTCACATTGAGGAGCCTTAACACAGGTCAAAGGTTTTCTTGATGTGACCTTTAGAAATTTATAGATATAGTTTTTAAGAAAATAGTTTATGTAGATTAAGAAAAATTAAGTAACCATTTTATTATAGAAATGTGGTTAGTTCAGTTTGATTTAGAGGGACCAGTGAAGTTTGTATTAGGCTGGCTAGTGCTAGGAGAGAGTAACCATAGCACCAATTGTTCTATAGAAACCAGTTTAAATTATCCTAGAATAGTAAAAGGCAATATATCATTATGTTGGTTTTAGGTGTAAGCATTGAACGATGTTATGTAGCTATAAACAATTAAGGGTACATAGAAACTGGATAAGAACTTCATGTTTTTCCTTATGTTTGAAAAATACATCTGCTTGAGAGCAGGGGGTGTCCTGTGTGCACCTAGACCTGTTCATGTGAAAGGCACATGCTACCTTTTGTGCAACCGTAGCAGCAGGAGTTCCTGTGATGATAACTTTGCAGAGTTTGGGGATAAAAGCCCTGGGATTACACCCATTAAATGGCTTCTGGTCACTTGAGCAGGAATCCAGTCTCTTTCTTTCTCCCCTCTTCTCTTTCTTTCTCTTTATCTCTCCAGAATGATCACCGATGCTGCCACACCTTCCAAGGGACCCCCTAAATCTCTCTGCAGGGGCTGGCCCCCCGTAATTACCATTGACATTTGAAATTGAATTATGAGTCTGTATTGTGGGAGCTATTCTGTGCACTGAGGGGTGTTGATCAACATCCCTGGCCTCTACCCACTAGATGCCAGCAGCACCCACCCTCCTTGGTTGTGAAAACCTAAAATGTCTCTAAACATTGTGCAAGACCTGGGGATACACATTGCCCCTAGTTGAGACCCTCGGCCATGTGGTGTCTGCAGACATCTACAGGGGGATAACTGGGCCTCATTTAGAGACGTCACAGAGCTGTGTGCACGCCACAGCATCTCCCAGCATCCTACCACATCCTATGCCTTCTCTTCAATGTATCTACAGAATATAGACCCCCCCCTTAGGGTTATAGAGTATAGATGAGCTTAGCTGGAAGGTCTCTTGAACATATTTCCAAGAATATATCCCCAAAACTTTTCATTCATTTGCTGTTCCCTGGAGTCTCAATAACCTGGTCCCTCCCAGAGTAAAATCCATTCCTCAAACACTCCCAGGTGTCCTGAAGCAGCCTTCTGCTGTTCTACCAAGAAGAACATCATAGTTCAGGAACAGGACTCAGCTTCTCATGCTTGCTTATAGCACTGTAAGAGAAGTCCCATGAAATTTAACCTTGTCCAAAATCCTCACCTTAACCAGCATCTGAGTTGAAATCATGTGTTCGTAAAGCCCCATCTAGGCTGAAATATGAAAAAGTTCAGTCTCCTATGCTGATTCCCAGGATCCATTTCTTGATCTCTGAAAGATTCTGATCTATAACTACAGGTAAAACCATCATACCTTCCCTTTCCTTCACTTCCCTTCTAAATCTCATGAAGATCATAACTCTTCTTTTTCTCTCTTAGCTATTGAAAACTGCAATGGTTTGAATGTTTTTTCCCTCTGAAACTCATACTGAAACTGTATCCCCAATGTGGCAGTGTGAATATGTGGGGCCTCTGAGAGGTGATTGAATTATGAGGACTCTGCCCTTGTAAATAGATTGATGGGCTATCATGGGAATGGAACTGGTGGTTTCACAAGAAATGGGTTGGAGACTCGAATAGCATACTCAAGTGACCCTGTGAGGCCCTGCATTACCTCTGGACTCTGCAGAGTCCACAGCAGCAAGAAGGTCCTCACCAGATGTGGTTCCTCAACCTAAATAAAAAAATTTATTTTCTTTGTGAATTACCCAGTCTCAGGTATTCTGTTATCAGCAATAGAAAATGGACTGAGATACACATTTGTATTAGAAATACCAGGGGCCTTGGTAGAAGTGAGTCATACACCAATTGTGGTGTGTCAGGCCACAGCATCACTTTTGAGGTCCTTCTACACCGATGATTGCAGAGGAAGATGAACAAATTATTCTCTTGCAGAGAATATTTCTAGTTTTCACATGACCTGTGTTGTACAAAAACATCTCACATGCTAAAATCTTTTGAAGCAAATTCAAAATCTCTTCTAGTCCTCAACCCAAATAGCTTTCAAAACCCATGTATGGTCTGATCTCCTAAATGAATAGTGTGATTCTGTTTATGGGAGGAGATACAGCAGAAAGTGAATGAGCTCAGGAAGCTTCTCCTGGGGGCCCCATATTGGTCAAAAGTCCACCATACCGTGTGGTCTTTGTCAAGATAAGTTCTTTTTATCTTCCCACATCATAAAGTGAGGACACAAAGGGTGCAGCTGTCCTTGCTGCACATGAAACTATCATTTTCATTATTGTTCACTCACAATACTAACCTTGATGCGACCTCAGCTTCCAAAGTATCACTGTGCTTGTAGTTCTAGTGAGTGCCCAAACTCTGATGTCTTAATTTCTTGTACTCTCTATTCTTCCATAATCATTTAGATAGACCTACCCATTCCTACTGTATCCTCTTATCCTGAGACTTAGGGACAGTTATCTGTACCAAGTTGAAGTGTGGGGATGACATATGATGAAAAAAAAATATGTGCCTCCTAGACATGGATTTGACCTTTTCGAAGACTACATGTGATTACATGTTAAGATAATACTATTTTAAATCTATTGGGTTAAATAAAATAGATTACTCAAATTACTTTTATCTGTTTTTTTAACTTTTTAATTTGAATACTAGCACCTTTAAAATGGTATATGTGGTTTGCCTTATATTTCTAATGACATCTAGTTATAGATTTAATACAATAATAACACAATTACAAAGTGTTTTGGGAGGAAAAGAGCAACCTGATTTTAAAATTTACATGGATATAAAATGGCCTATAATAATAAGAACAATCTTAAAAAGGTAGATCAATTTAGTGGCCAAATTTAAGGGGCAATGTTAGGTTGCATGACATGATATTATCATGAGACTAGACAGAGAGAAACCATCTAAAAAACAGATTTTAACAATACATTTGTGTATATTGAGTCTTTTTTATTGAGGTTCTTTTTTTTTGACAAAAACTTACATGTGCTTTAAGGGGGAATATAAATTATTCTCAATAAATGACATTGGACATAAGGGTTGCATGTAAATAAAAAAAATAAAACCCTAAACACATTTTCACACTATACAAAAACATTTTACAATTTTATCTTATTTTTTAGATTTATTTTTTAAATTGACAAATACAAATTGTATCCAGTTGTTTTGGGGCAATTGTGAGGGTTCCAGATCTTTCTCAGATACCAAAATCTGCAGGTGCTCAAATCTCTTAATAAAATGTCATAGTATTTGCATATTACCCACACGTATCTTCTCATATACTTTAAGTCATCTATAGATTACTTGTAATTCCTGATGCAATGCCCAAATGTCACTTCATTTGTGTAGATTCAATATAGCACTTAAATCCAGGAATGAAAACTCAGTAGAGAACATATAAGGTGATATGTGCATACTGAGGGTAACACTTGAACGGTGGGCAAAGAGGCATCTTATCCAAATCATGAGGTCAGAAAATGTTTTTTTGAAGAGATCTATATTGAAGTTTTTAAAAAATACAGAAGTGCTCCTGGTGACAGAAGACTGAAAAATGACATTCAGGTACAGCATGTATTTAAGTCTGGTATGAAAAGAGACACTCCCATGTATATACAGTTGTGAGTTACTCAGAGTAATTGTAGCCACAAGTAGGTCTAGAAAGTACAGCTGGTCCATAAAGAAGGACAAACATATGGACTTCACAGCAACTTGGATGAAATATTTCGAGTCTATCATACTCAGTGATCTATCACAGAAACTAAGAACAGAATACCACATCAAGATAAATAGATGCTTTTAAAAAATTCAAAATAATTTCCCAAAAGATTTTCAATAATTAATAGCAGTTTGACCCCAGTGTCAGAGAGGATGGGGGGAAAAGTAGGCGAGTGAAGAAAGCACATGAACTTCATGTGGTAGTTGTACACAAGCCTGTTCAAAATTTCATGAGAAAGATAACATTTTCAATTGGATGGATTTAGAGTTTATCATACTCAGTGATCTATCACAGAAACAAAGATCAGAGTTCCATATGTTCTCACTCATAAGCCAACCTTGAACAATAATTATAATACTATAAGAAAGGGATTGTCAGTAGTTGGAAACTGCCCGGGGAGGGAGGGGCACACCTCATCAACAAAGGTACTTGCATAATGAACATTTATATACCTAATCCTGAATTGTGCCTCACATCTTTGAAATAAAGAAACAACAACAAAAAAAGAAACCACAGCTGGTTAGATTGTAGAGGTTGGCTGGGGTCAAGTGAAATGTATGTGGACTAAAAAAGGAGTTTCTGTTCTCTCCAGTAGGCAACAGGGACCATACAAATTTGTAAGAAGAGGGAGCATGTTAAGGTTCATGTTGTGATGAAGAAAGCCCTAAAGATGAAGACTTATGTCTTCGTATTCCAGCTGTTGTTATATTTGTGCTGTTAAGCAGAGTTTGAGAAAGGGGTATGACTTCCATGGAAGACAACCTCAAGGTCGTTCTTAGCATGCATACAAGATAGGAAGCAACTCTTTATCATTACTTATCATTTTGCATGTTCTGTGTGCACACTGGTATCTGTCGAGAATTCCTTGGGCCTTTTAGAAGTGTGGGTGACTTTTTTCCGTGTGGAAATCTGATGATCCAATTGTGCATATATCACCTCTTGTGGGTCTCCTCTATCAGAGTCCTAGAAAGAGGGAAATGTTGAGTAAGGGTGAATGCACACATTCTTGGGGATCAGTAGGGCTTAAAACTTTATTAATAAGGCTGGGATGAGGAGGTTCTTACCTCTCTGTTGAGTGTTCTGTCCACCTCTGGCTCTTGTTCAATTATAGCAGTATCTATAGGAGATAGAAGTCATTAAAACACTTGGGCGGGCACCTCTGAGTCCTAACTCTACATGTAGATTACAACACACAAAGAGATACGGTGAGTGCCTGAGATTACTCAGCTGCTGAATAGCCGTCAGCTATTCTACTTCACCAGGATGAAGAACACTTCACATACAGCTCCCAATTTCTATTCCTTGATGCTGTATTCTACAGTCTTCCTTTCATAGACTCTTCCCCTAGATATCAGTGGCTACGTTGGAAGTGAGAACAGAATGCATAATTGGGCCATGGCCTATGAACTGAGAGAGGGAGCAGGGGTTCAGGAATTCTCTTGGGAAAACCTTACTTATGTGGTTCCTGCCCTGGGTCAGGGATCATCTTGCCAACAAGAACACACACCTACGTACTCTCATCCCACACCCCATGGTACCCACGTATCTCTGGCTTCTTCTTCCCAAGACTTACTCTTTTTGGCAGAGCACCAACCATGAAAGAGGAAGAAAAGAAGGCTGGCAAAGAGGATGGTGGCCACTGAAATTCCAATCACAGCATGCAGGTGCCTGGGCTTATCTGGAGGAAGATGTGATTCCAATAAGAAGCAAATCATAGCGTCACCCTTCATGAATTGCCTCTCATTTGTTGATTTCCATGAAATCCCATAAAATACATTTTTAGACCACAAATGATAGGGGATCCGAATTTCTCTCTTTTTCTCACTTGAAGTTCTCAGAATAACTGTAGAACCTCCTGGAATACAACAACTATTATGTTGAAATTGTGTCCCCAGTGTTGAACTTGGAGACTAAAGTTAGGAGTTTGGGACATGAGAGTGGATCCCCCAGGAACAGATCCTTCATGAGGAGAATAAAGTCCTCTGTGAGGAGTGGTGAGAGGTTCTTCCTCTTCTAGTGCCCTAGAGAGCTGGTTATTAAATAGAGCTTGGTACCTTTCCTCCCCTTTTTTGTCTCTTGCTATGTTATCTCTGTGCATGCAGGGTTCACTTCCCTTCTGCCATGAGTGGAAGCAGGCTGAGACCCTGGTCAGAAGCACATGTTGTCATCATGATTCTTTCCAGCCTGCAGAAGGGTGAACCAAATAGGCCTCTTTTTTTCCTAAATCACCCAGCTTCAGGCATTTCTTTATAGCAATGCAAATTGACTGAAAAACAATGTTCAGATAAGGATAATCTTATCTGGACAGGAATAGCCTGAGCTCCGGTCCTGTCTCTTTAGAACAGGATTTCTTATATTAATTTAGCTCAATGGGTCATGTGACTCTGGGGTATAAAACCCAGGGCGGGCTTCACTGTCAATTCCCTCGGCTATGGTGCACATGGGGGTGACTCCTTCAGAGCTTTACTTGAGACTTTGTGGACTAGCTTGCCCCAAACCTATGCTTCCATGCTGCTTTTTTTCAAGTAATAAACCGGCTTTCTGTTACTTGTGCATGAGTGTTGTCTCCCTCCCTGGACCTCATGTAAGTGATTGGCATAGCCAAAGGTGCTGTGTGTGAATTAAGATTCTTCCCCTGGGATTCATACCAGTGCACAGTGAATCTACTTCACAAACTCTACACCCAGAGCACTCTAAATTCAAGCAAACTAAAATCTAAAATAAAAGGGAAACAAAATCAAGATAAAATGAAGTGAGGTGGAGCTGTCATGTAAGGGAGGACCCCCCCAACCCAGAATTATCTTTGGAGGGTGGTCCTCATGTAGTGCAGTTTTCCCTCACTAGATAACTGTTCTAGGAACACATCAGCATCACTGTACCATCCAGCATTATTGTGAGAGGCTACGTTTGAACTCAGTGAATTTTTCTGAGATTCTTTCAAGTCTTTGTTCATTTCATGTTGGGTAATTTACACAAATGACATGCCCACACTGCACTGGGTGTTCATCAATTTTTTTTGAGTTGGAGTTTTACTCCATCACCCAGGCTGGAGTGCAGTGGCATGCTCTCGGCCACCCTAGAGTCGATCTGCTGGGCTCTGGCCATCTTTCCACCTCAGCCTTCCAAGTAGCCAGAACTACAGACATACGCTACCACACATGGCTAATTTTTTGATTTATTTTAGAGATGAGGTCTTACCACGTTGCCCAGGCAGGTCTCGAACCCATGGACTCAGGCAATCCTCTAAACTTGGTCTCCCAAAATGCTGGTATTACAGGCTTGGTCCACTGCACCCAGCCCAATTCAGGAGTTTTTGACCAAAGATGAAGTGACCCCTGTGCCCCAACCTCCCTATTCACCTGCTCTTCCCCAGAGTGACTTTTTTTCCCCAGATGAAAAAAGTCCTCAAAGGAAAAAGTTTTGCCAGTGCTGAAGAAGTGAAACAAAAAAAATGTCAGAAGCACTGAAAGGCATCCAAATCAATGAATTCAAAAACTGTTTTGAGCAGTGAAAATATTGTTACAACAGGTGTATGGCTTCAAATGGGGTGTCCTTTGAAGGTGACTGGAGTTTAAACATGTGAGAATAAATATACAATTTTTAATAAAGAAATTCCAGGTTTTTTGGGTCCCCCCTCATATGTTATACAATCAGGAAATGGCAATGAGGCTTGTGAGCCCAGAACTGCAGAATACAATGTGCTACTTTCTGTTTTCTCATGAGGCCTACGTCAGGCTTCTGATTTTCTGAAAGCATCTACTGCTGAATACATTTTATTGTTGTCCATTCCCTGCCCCAGTGCAACCAGCTGTTTTGTGGGTTACAAGAAAGTCAGCCTGGAAATAGGGCTGTCTTTAGTCTCTAAGTCCAAGATAGGAACTCACTCAAGAAAAGCTGGTGATCACCCCCCAGGGTCCTATCTGTATCTCCACATGGGAATGGAAGCAGGGGTGAAGTGGACATTTTGGGTCAGGGGAGGGAGGGTTCAAGTCTTACATATAAAACATGCTCTCTAATGCAGGACCTATGCTGGTGGGGGTTGGGGACACTTTCCATTTTCAATCTGATCTCGTGCTCACACAAAGTCATAAATGAAGCAAGACTTTTCCTGATTTTTTTTGTGTGAATAAAGTAGAGGAATGTAGAGAGGACCAGAAAAATGCTTATAGAGTAGTAGAAAAATGATGGTTCTAATTGAGATGCCTTTGTCATTCCTGTATTTTTTGCTATTATACTGGGTGCCTTCATTTGAACCCCTGCTCCATTATTTGCTCCTGTGCAAAGTGCAAGTTGGTATAGTATAGCAGTGATAATAAATCTCAGAAAGTAATTAATAGAGCCAAGATTAAATAACTGAAAAATCAGAGCCAGAGAGACCCATTTCTGGCTTCTGACCTATAAGATAACTGTAAGATGATCTTAGTAACTGTGTTGTTCTCATCCAATAAACTTGTGGAAATTTGTTACAGCAAGACTTGGAAATGATTATGCATTGCATAGCTAGCACACGGAAGAGTGTTTGAATGAAAAAGTTTGTGGAAATGTTACATGTGTGGATGAACTCAGTTCTCTCTTATGCAAGGCTGTTGCTCTGCTGAGTACACCAGGCTTACATCTAACAGACAAGAGCTCATTCCTTGTCAAGTGGACATCCTCTAGGGACCTGCCCACCTCCACCAGGTGTTTCCTTCCCTTACCACTCTTGAGCCCCCATGAAACCCTTTCCAGTAAGAAGTGGAGACAGAATAATCAGGAGTGAAGACTCTCATTCTTCCTGCTTGGAGGAGGTTTCAGTTGCAAAAATTAGGCCTTGAGATTCTCCACAGAGCAGTGTCCTATGCTAGCCCCAAACTCCCCTCCCTTGGGACAGTTCTGACCCTTTTCTGTATCTGCCTTAGTACATAGAACACTACCAATGAGGCCCTCAATGCGAGATGTGAAGGAGGGTTTTGGGTTGCCCTGTTTACCGTCCTACACCCTGACACTTCCTCCCAAACTCAATCATTCTTTTATTCTCTTTGTATTTCTCTCTGCTTCTTTTCTCCATATCAGAAACATGTTCTTCAGATACGGTTTCAGGAATCAAACAGACAAAAAAGAAAGAAAACATGGAACATATAAAGGGTTTTCTCACCTGTGACAGAAAGGCACAACGGGTCACTTGCATTTGACCACTCATAACGAGAGCCATTCAAAAAGCCATAGCATCTGTAGGTCCCTCCATGGGTTGCAGGGCCCAGAGGGAAGTCAGCCTGGAAAGTTTCTTTGTGGCTCTGCACTGCAGGGAGCCTGTGTTCATGGCCCTCCTCCTCCCTGGATAGATGGTACATGTCAAAGGAGTTCTCAGATGCACAAGACAAGGTCACGTTCTCTCCTGACTTCACCATGAGACCCGGCTGGGCTGAGAGAGAAGGTTTCTTATATTGTCCTGAAAGACAAAGAGGCAGTTTAGATAGAGAGTTGCATTCCTATCACACTGTCCTTACACCTGAACATCTATGATCTAATGAATGTTTCTCTCTCTCTCTCTCTCATCTATCTGTCCATCTATCACTGGTCTATCTCTCTCACTATGTCTTCCTCTGAGTCTCTTTTTAGTTTTCTTGTGGAATCTCTGCCTTCACTCCCACATCTCCATTTTTTGCTATTTTTGTACACCCTACTCAGGACCTTGATCTTAGTTCCTGTTTTCACTTCTTCTGGCTAATGTTGTGTGTGTGAGTTGTGTATGTGTGTGTGTGTGTGTGTGTGTGTGTGTGTGTGTTTAAGTCACTGTTCATTGATGCCTCCATTTTCCATTTGATTGGGTATTTTTGTGGGTTTTTGCCCTCCTATAATATCGGGGTCTACTGTGGAATATGAAGCTCAGAGTCCAGTCTGAGACTGAGCGAACACAATTACACAGGGGCTGATGTTCTCTTTCAACTGGGACCATAATATCCTGGGCAGAATTATGACTCAATCACACAGAAGGAGGAAGTATCAGAATAGACACAGCATCTGTGGGTACCACATGGCCCCAGGCCACAGGGCCCACCTCAGGTGAGATCATGTGTGCCTTTGGGGTCTTCTTGTGAAGAAGGGAGTGTGAAGGTAAATCATAAACCAAACTTCTAATCTGACCCAGGACTCCAAAGAAAGAACAGAAGGAAACCCTCTGTTGTGTGCATCTGTCTGTGTGTCTCCCTTTGCTCTATCAGCCATTTCTGACCCCCTGTATTGCCCCATATCTGTCCTTCATGTTATGACAAGTGGTCTGTACTTGTGTCTCCTCACTCTCTGCCTTTGTTGTTGTAGTCCTCACTAAGTCTGTCTCTCTCCAAAAGAACCTCAGGCTAATCCTTCTCACAAGCACTTGGGGCTTCCAAGTCCTGAAACATCCAGTCTGTATTCCAAAATGTTGAGGGGAAATCTGGATACCCTCACCTGTGATCACGATGTCCAGGAAGTCACTGGGAGTTGACCACCGATAGAAGAAGTGCCTGTCAAAACCATAGCATCTGAAGGTCCCTGCATGGACAGGCATCATAGGTCCCAGAGAGAAGTTGGCCCAGGACCCCCCATCATGAAGCTCCCCAAAAAGTTCCAAGGGCTTCTCTGTTATCCCCTCTTTGTGCAGAATGAAGGCGTGAAACACGATCTTTGAGAAGCATTGCAGGGTGAGCATCCCTCCTGGTTTAACCAGGGGGCTTGGGAGGGCCAGGAGGGAAGGTTTACTGTAGAAACCTAAGAACAGAAGTTGTTAGTTTAGAAAAAGTCACCCCTCCTCACCCCATTCCATAGGGCCTGGAATTAAATGGTCCATTCACTCATGTCTGTCTCTATCCTTCCTATCTGTGTCTCTATGTTCTTTCCTGTGTTTATGACCCCTTCAGTGTAGGTCCCTTCTGCATCTCTCCATGTCTTTTTTCTCTTTCACTGTCTCTTGTAGCAGGACTCCATTTCCATTGAGACCAAATTCATAACTTTGACTGTTGTGTCCTTTTCTCACCAATCTCCTTCCTGCTCTTTATGGTGGGGTGAAAGAGGAACCACCACAGGCTGCATCTGCAGGCTCTTATCAGCCTGGTTCATGTGAATTTTGACAAATTGGAATCGCTGGCAGAAGGTAAGAATTAAGCAGTAAGGTATGTATTATGGTACTCCCCAGTGTCCACACAACCTGTCTCTGGTGGAGACTTAGGGGCATCTCTTGCCATGTTGGTGCCTTCTCCATGGTCCCATCTTCCATAGGGTGACCCTGGGTCTGGCTGCTGGAATATTGGTCCCTCCCTCCAGACATGGGTGTATCACCATCCTGCCCCTACTGACCTCTAGATAGAGCCAGCTTTCCTTATTTTGATTCATAGTTCTTGATGTGGGTATCTGTATTGCTTTCTAGGTGCTGCTGTAAGAAATTGTCACAAACATGGTGTCAGGAGAGGACACACTATCTTAGAGTTTCAGAGGGTTGAAATATGAAATAGTCTCACCGGTATAAATAAAAGTGTCTGCAAGACTGTGCTTTTTCTGGTGAGTCTGGGGAGAGAATCTAGTCCCTTGACTGTTCCAGCCTCTAGAGGTCCCCTACATTCCTTGATTGTGGCCTTTCCCCCAACTTCAAAGCCCAAAGTGAATGGTGGAGACTCTGTCCTGCTGCATTGTTCTGACCCACACTCTCCTGCTTCCTCCTTCTCTTATGTGTACCCTTTTGATTACACTGAACCCCACTGTACACACTAGAATATTTGCTCCTTTTCAAGGTCAACAGATAACATTTATTTCTTCTTTAACTTTCATTACCCTTATAATGTAACATAACATATTCACATTATATGGGTATTTTGATGTACAAAAATTTGAGATAATTATCTGCCCCCCCTTTGGTACTCAGTTGACTCCCCTTTGCTCTAAAATACTAGGTTATGGTTGTTATTATTGGATACTGACAAATGTTACCACAAGAGACTCTGGGATTCATGAGTTGGGACAATGAAAAACTACCCTGCTCCTTCTAACCTGTGACAAAAATCACCAGGATGTTGCTCGGTGCTGACCACAGAGAAGTGGAGTAAGGGTAATAACCACGACACCTGTAGGTTCCTCCATGTGCTGTAGTCACAGGGCCCATGTGGAACATGTTCTGGAAAGTTCTGCCCTTGATCTCAGGGATGGGAGCCCCACCTTCCTTGTCCAGCCTGAACCTGTTAAACCTGAGATGAGAGTGACATCGAAGTGTCACATGTCCTCCTAGAGGAACCACATGGCTGGGCCAGGCAGACAGGGAGGGCTTGTCCTGACCACCTGGAGGAGAAGGAGACACAGACTTAGATGGAAGATGTGAAGCCGCCCCTCCCTCCCTGTGCTGAGACTCCTCTTTTCCATGTTTCTAAGGCTCCTGGCCATTCCGCTATGCCCAGGGCTATATAGGAGAGACCCACCACTATACAGGCACAGCACATCTTCCTACAATAAAAGGGTCAGCTGAGAACTTTGAGCAAATGCTGTCAACAGGGTTCTCCCTAGGTTTCAATAATGCAACATTAGTTAAGGAAAACAGCAAAAGGTAGACAAAGAATAAAGGGCAATGTCCACATGAATAAAATAACATCATCAAATGCATGAAACACAATAAACAATTGAGCCCTGTTCCAGAATATGCTGGAATTTCAGGAACTCATGGCCTATGGTTCCCCATCTCTTCTGGCAGAACAACAGCAGTCAGCAGTCACACTGCAGCTCACACCATCATGGAAATGCTAAAGAGCGTGAGTTGCCATTCTGGTCTAAGGTATCTGCTGTTCCCAGCACTGTTTCCTTCCTTATCTCTATAGGGGATGCTGCTTTCTTCCCAGACAACCCAGCTCCGAGCACCAGAACCTTTCTCATTTTCCATTGAACATGGCTCAGCCATGGAAGAGAGGACTGAGAGGGTCTGTAGGACAGAATTGGGTACCAGGATTCCCTGGGTCTCCACTTGTAGTTCACAAGATATTCACGTACAGGGCTCCCCATGGTCAACACATCAGCCCTCCTCCTGTGCTGCCTGCTGCTGTGTTTTTGGAAAGTCTACTTAGTTTTGGGGTGGATGGCAACCCACGATTTGTAGAACAACTCACCTACTCTAGTCCCAATTCTCTGGACCAAGAAGAACGCTGGAAAGAAAGATCCTGATGGATGATCCATATCCTCACAAACCTGGCCTCATCCTCCAGCCCAGTGAGACCCTGGCTGAGCTGGAGATAAACTCCTCCCTCAACTCTGTCCCCCAAATTCCAGGGCAGCAGGGGTGTATGCTGTGGAGACACCCAGCACCCAGAACATCACCACCCAAGAATTCCCTCCCTCCATTCTCTTCTCCATACTCACCAAGACACACCAGGCTGATGAACGAGAGTGACATGGTGTTGCTTTTGCTGTAAGGAGGCAGTGACCCAGCAAAATAAACCAGCGTACAGGATGTCGCGAGGGGGCTCTGATCATGCAGTTTACTTGTTTGACCACAATAAAAGTAGGTGACGCACAAAAACTATTCTTGTTTTCATGAGGCCAAGGTGGGTGTCCAGCCAGTGGAAAAATATGGCTTTCCGGAAGTTGTTGCAATTAAAGCTGTTGCTTCAAATTGTTTACTGTGACTCAGTTCAAAGCACAACTCAGACCCAATCCCTCACACACAAAATGATTGAATACTATACTCAGATTAAAGACTTTTCACATATTTGTGTTGTTTTTACCTGAGATTCATATTTTTTAATGATTAAGATACAAAACATCTAATAAATATTATTAATATATAAGACATGATTAAAATAAATCATTATAGGTTTTTGTGTGGCATTTCTGGTATTGAGTCAGAACGAGTTAAAATGATTGAGTTTCCAGTAGGGTTATGCACTTGTTTAGAATTGTAGAATTCTACTTTACTAGCAAAAAACCCACTTGTAAACTATGGATCTTGTAGTGTTATTTAAAATTCGTCTTGTGGCCATTGAGTCTAAACTCACTGTCTCTCTCTCTCTCTCTCTCTGCGTGTGTGTGTATAACTCTCTTTCCTTTTAATGAGACATAAATATCTAGTAACACAATGCCATAGAATATCAGCTCTCAACAGCCAGTTGTAAATGACAGAAAGAAAACTCTGGAATATTTTAAGAAAGGAAACAACTGATAATATCCTCCAACTTGAATACCAGAACATTGAAATTACCAAATCTCCATAACCACCTGTGTACTCTGCCATCAGTTTTCCTTACTTGACCTCTACCTTTTTGAAATTTAATTAAATCAATTAAATTTAATTGATACCTACAGAACACTCCACCCAATGACCACAGAATATACATTCTACTCATCACCACATGGAACGTACTCTAAGATCGACCATATATGTGGCCATAAATCAAGCATAAGCAAATTTCAAAAGACCGAAATTTTGCCATGCACGTTCTCAGATCACATTGGAATAAAAATAAACATCAACACCATCAAGGTTTCCCCCAAACCCACAGAGACATGGACACTAAATAGCATGATGCTAAACAACTCCTGGGTCAATGATGAAATCCAAACAGAGATTAAAAGATACCTGGAAACAAATGAAAATGAAGAAACATCTTACTAAATCTCTGGGATACCATGAAAGTTGTAGTAAAAGGGGAATTTCATTTGTCTACAAATGCATGTGAAGAAAATGGAAGGATCACAATCTAACAGCCTAACAAGTTACCTAAGGAAGATGGAAAAGCAATAACACTAAAACCCTAACTTCAGCAGAAGAATGCAGATCACCAGAATAAAAGCCCAAATCCAGGACATAGAAGACAAAAAGATAATTTAAAAAAATCAATGAAACAAAAAGCTGGTTCTTCCAAAGGATAAACAAGATCGATGGTCCCCTAGCAAGACTGACAAAGAAAAAATGAGGAAAAAACCTAAATAAGCACAATCAGAAACACAAAAGATGAAGTCACATCTGACCCTGAAGAAATACAAAAGATCATTAGAGACTA
>NW_007247349.1:177525-178359 GCF_000164805.1 Carlito syrichta
TGTACCTTGAAAACCCAAGAGAATCTGTCAAAAGCCTTCTTGCACTGATAAAGGACTTTGACAAAGTCTCAGGATATAAAATAAATGTGCAAAAGACAATCACATTTTCTTTCACCAATAATAAACAAACAGAAACCCAAATAAAAAGCACAGTTTCATTCACAATAGCCACACACACACAAAAATGAAATACCTTGGAATCTTCCTAACTAGAGACATGAAAAACCTTTAAAATGAAAACTGCAAAACACTGCTCAAAGAAATCAAAGGTGACACAAACAAGTGGAAAAATGTCACATGCTCATGGACTGGAAGAATCAACATTGTGAAGATGTTCATCTTACTTAAGGCAAACTGCAGATTTAGTGCAATATCCATCAAATTATCAGCAACATTCTTCTCAGATCTAGAAAAAGCAATAAAGGAATTCATATGGAAACACAAATGATCAAGAATAGTCAGAACAATCCTCAGCAAAAACAAAAAACAAACAAGCAAACAAACAAACAAACAAAAACAAATCAGGAGGTATCACAATACCAGACTTTAAACTTTACTGTAAAGCTACAATAATCAAAACAGCTTGGTATTGGTATAAGAATAGTTATATAAACCTATGGAATAGAATTGAGATTCCAGAAGCAAAACCTCAATTTCTCAACCAACTCATCTTTGACAGAGCCTCTGCCACCCACCACTGGGGAGAGGAGAATCTATTCAGTAAATGGTGATGGGAAAACTGACTGACTACATGCAGAAGATTCAAACAAGACCCCTATCTATCCCCATACACAAAAATTAACTCTAAATCGATCAGAGACCTAAATGTAAAAC
>NW_007247349.1:178797-189609 GCF_000164805.1 Carlito syrichta
GCAGGGAGACAGCCTATAGACTGGGAAAAAGTATTTGCCAACTCCAGGTCTGACAAAGGCCTAACATCTAGGATCTACAAGGAACTCAAATTTGCTGAAAAGAAAAAAACAAACAACCCCATTACAAAGTGGGCAAAAGATATGAACAGACAGTTCTCAAAAGAAGACATACGAGTGGCCAACAGAACATGAAAAAATGTTCAAACTCACTAATCATCAAGGAGATGCAAATTAAAACTACACTGAGATACGACCTAACTCCAGTCAGAATGGCCATTATCAATAACTCAAAAAAATAACAGATGATGGAGAGGATGTGGTGAAAAGTGAACACTTCTACAGTGTTGGTGGGAGTGTAGACTAGTGCAACCTCTTGGGAAATCAGTGTGGCAATTCCTAAAAGCTCTAAAAATTGACATTCCATTTGACCCAGCCATCCCCCTACTTGGAATATACCCTGAAGAACTCAAATAAGTCTATAAAAAAGATCCCTGTACACGTATGTTTATCACAGCATTGTTCACAATATCGAGATCATGGAACCAACCATGATGTCCTTCAAAAGAGGACTGGATTAAAAATTGTGGTACATATACACTATTGAATATTATACAGCCATAAAAAAGAACAGAATCTTGAATTTCACAGCAACCTGGATAGAACTAGAGTCCATAATACTGAGTGACCTTTCACAGGAACAAAGATCTGAGTATCACATGTTCTCACTCATATGGTGGACCTTGAACATCTGTTGTAATACTATAAGAAAAGGATTGACAGTGTGGAAAACTATGGGGGGGAGAGGAAGGGGAAGGGAGGTGGGATTAATGGTAGTCAATATCTTTCTGGGTAAGGGGAGACACCCCTTATCAACAAGGGTGACTGAACAAAGCATATTTGTATACCTAACCCTTAACTGACCCCACAATATTAAAATAAAAATATTGATTAAAAAAAGAACAAAATCATGAATTTCACAGCAACCTGGATAGAATTGGAATTTATAATATGAGTGATCTCTCACAGAAACAAAGATCTGAGTATCACTTGTTCTCACTCATAAGTGGACCTTGAACAACTATTGTAATACTGTAAGAAAAGGATTGACAGTGGTGAGAAACTATGGGGGGACAGGGAGGGGAAGGGAGGTGGGATTAACGGTAGTCAATATCTGTCTGGGGACGGGGGGCACACCTCAACAACAAGGGTACCTGCACAATGAATATTTGTATACCTAACCCTTAACTGTACCCCACAATTTTAAAATAAAAAATATGTTAAGAAAAGAAAGGAACAAACTGATAATGTCCTCCAACTTGAATACCAGAACACTGCAATATCCAAATCTCCATAACCACCTGTGTACTCTGCCATCAGTTTTCCTTACTTGACCTCTACCTTTTTGAAATTTGTAAATAAATTTTCATAGTTATTATAAATTTGTAAAACTCATTTTAAAAAGAAATGATATCTTGCTATGTTGGCAAGGCTGGCCTTGAACTTCTAAGAACTTACATATATAGCTGCTTCAAAATAAAAAGGCAAACTGTGCTTCTTACTTGTTTTTTCTCACTTTTGTATTTCTATAACACATACATATAGAATATTATAACTCTATTTCATTCTTACAGATTGCAATATAATTATCCTTGCATAACTATATTCACTTTCCATTCTTATTATGGACTTTTGTGTTTCTGGGTTTTCTCTTTTATGACTCAGGCATTTATAATTATTGTTGTATGTAATATCTAGCATATAATATGCAGAAATAATTATTTATATACCTAGACATGAAATTATTAATTTGGGTTGCATATTAATGTTGAGCTTACCCAGAGAATGACACAATATTCCCACCTTGGTTGAATGTTGTCAGTAAAATGATTTTCAATTTTATATTTTCTTGTAAGAAACAAAATTTTAGTTGCATTGATTTTTCTCTACTGTTTGTCATGTATTTATCTATATTTACATTTTTTGCTTATCATTGTATTTCTTTTCTTGCACTTAATTTTGATTGGCTTTGCTTACTTTTATGAAATGTTAATAAAGGAAATAATTCTTAGAGCAGTGAGACAAAAGCATCAAGTAACTTGTAAAGGTAAACCTATCAGACTAATAGCAGACTTCTCAGCAGAAATCCCACAAATCAGAAGGAATTGGGGCCCTATCTTCAATCTCCTAAAAGAGAATAGCTGTCAGACAAGTATCTTGTATACTGCAAAGCTAAATTTTAAAAAAAATTTTGAAAATATATTTTATTTTAAAGATGTGGGGTATAATTCAGGATTATATATACAAGTGGAGATTGTACAGGTAAAGTTTGGGCCTCCCTTTGGTCCCCACTTTGTCTGGCTTGAGTTTGGGTATGCTTGTTGATGTTGTGTCCCCACCCCCAACCAGACAGTATCTTGATACTGCCAATTCTTTTCTTATAGTATTATGGTAAATGTTCAGGGTCTGCTAATGAATGAGAACATAGGGAACTCTTTTCTTTGTTTCTTTGATGGATCACTGAGTAGTATATGCCCTTGAAGGAGATATAACATCTTAGACAAGCAAATACTTAGGGGATTCATCAACACTAGACTGGGTTTACAAGAAGTACTCAAAAAAGTTCTAAATATTGCAACAAAGAGTCAGAATACACAAGTAGGAAAACTACTTTAAGTATTTCTTATAGTGAAGGCTAGATTTTTATTTTATTATTCTTTTCTAACATAGACAATTTAATTATTGTCACTTAAGACACTGTTTGATCTGTATCACAAGCCTTTTGAAGAGGTGTGTTTTCATTTTTAATTGATACAAAATATTGTCTATTTGATTTTGTTTAATTCACTGTTTATTTCAAAGCATGTTTATTTTTCTACGAGCATTTTATGGTTTTTCCAGGTTTTTATCTGTCATATACTTCATAATTAATTCAACTATTGTTATAAATTATACTGTCCATGATTCATATTTTAAAAATGTATTTTGATGAATGTTTCATGGACACTGCAAAAAATTGTTCACTAGGAATTTTGGAGTGTCAGTTAGGTAAAATATGTCATTTAGGTAAAATGTGTCATTTAGGTAAAAAGCACGATTAAAACATGTTTAAGTCCTTTATCTCCTCAGTAATTTTTCTGTATTCTTGTTCTAGAAGTAAGGTGAGTGTTGCTGTGCTTAGCTATAATTTTGATGTGACTAATCATTCTTGAGTTCTGCTTTATTTTAATGTTTTTTGAGTTTGCATTTAGAATGATTATGCTTTATTCACATATTCACTTCTTTGACATTTGAACTACTTTTTATATCTCCAATATTTTCTGTTTTTAGTATTTGCTTGGCAAAGTCTTCCTTTCTTTTAGTTTGAACATTTTTACTGAGATCTGATTTTGTACTATAAATTTAACTGTTTTATGTGTACAGTTGACTATCAGTATATTTAAAGTTGTGCATCATCACCACAATCTAATGTCATTGTTTTACATTTTACTTATCTGTGGTTCATATTTGAAGGGTGTCTCATGAAGACAGCATATAGTTGAATGTTGATAGTAAATATTACAAAATCTCACAAATATTTACTACTCCTGCAACTCCTAACTTATTGAGATTCACGTGTCTAACCAGTATTAATATTTTGCCTCATTAACTTAAGATTTATTGGAGAACAAAGCTTCTTGTAACAAATTGTGAGACATTAAAAATACCATATTTATTGGAGAAAACTCTTTTTCTTGTTATAGGATTCTAGTATAAAATATTTTCCTTTAGTACTTCAAAAATTTAAATCTATCATCTTCTCACTTCCATAGTTTCTAATGCAAAGTGTGTTGTCATCCTTATGCTTTTTCCTTTTTACATAATCTGAGTTCACATTAATAGATAGTATGTGTCAGAGTTTCAGCAAACCTTACTGGGGATAATGACTTAACCCACAGTCCCCATCCTTGGATATCTCCATCAGTGAAGCTCATATCAATACTCTGGGGGATTATCCAAGCTTCTCAACTATCTTTGCCAAATCCTCATGATCATTAAAAGCTAGTACATGCCAACTCCAGGTCTGACAAGAGTTTAACATCTTGGATCTACAAGGAACTCAAAAGTGCTGAAAAGAAAAAAACAAACAACCCCATTATAAAATGGGCAAAGATATGAACAGACACTTCACAAAGGAAGACATCCAAGCAGCCAACAGACACATGAAGAAATGTTCAACCTCACTAATCATCAGGGAGATGCAAATAAAAACCACACTGAGATACCACCTAACTCCAGTCAGAATGGCAATTATCAACAACTCAAAAAATAACAGCTGCTGGAGAGGGTGTGGCAAAAAGGGAACACTTCTACACTGTTGGTGGGAGTGTAAACTAGTGCAACCTCTGTGGAAAGCAGTGTGGCGATTCCTAAAAGCTCTAAATATCAACCTCCCATATGACCCTGCAATTCCCCTACTGGGAATATGCCCTGAAGAACACAAATCACTCTATAAAAAGATACTTGCACATGAATGTTTATCGCAGCATTGTTCACAATAGCAAGATCCTGGAAGCAACCATGCTGCCCATCAAAAGAGGACTGGATTAAAAAAATGTGGTACATATACACAATGGAATTCTATGCAGCCATAAAAAAGAACAAAATCATGAATTTTTCAGCAACCTGGATGGAACTAGAGTCTATAATACTGAGTGACCTCTCACAGAAACAAAGATCTGAGTATCACATGTTCTCACTCATAGTGGACCTTGATCACCCAACGTATTACCATAAGAAAATGACTGATAGTGGTGGGAAACTATGGGGGGGGAGGGTAAGGGAGATGGGATTAATGGTTGTAAAATCTGTCTGGGGACGGGGAGACACCTTTTATCAACAAGGGTGCCTGAACGGAGCATATTTTTATACCTAACCCTTAACTGTACCCCACAATATCAGAATAAAAATATCGATTATAAAAAAAGGCTAGTACAGTCTAATAATTGTTTCCTGTCCTGCTAATTTTCAGTGAAAAAGAAGCCAATAGAAAAAGGGAGAATTTATCTTCATGTATAAGGTATTCCTTTTTTGTTTTTTTTTCACCTTTAACTTTTTTTATTCTAAAATTATGGGGTACAATTCAGGGTTAGGCATACAAATATTCATTGTGCAGGTACCCTTATTGATGAGGTGTGCTCCCCTTCAACAGGCAGTTACCCACTACTGCCAATATCACCTCCCCACTTCCCCATGCCCCCACAGTTTCCCTCTACTGTCAATCCTTTTTTCATTATATTACAATAGTTGCTCAAGGTCCACTTATGAATGAGAATATGTGATACTCAGTTCTTTGTTTCTGTGAAAGATCACTCAGTATTATAGACTCTAAGTCCACTCAGGTTTCTGTGAAGCTCATGATTTTGTTCTTTATGGTTGCATAATACTCCATTGTGTATATGTACCACATTTTTCTATCCAGTCCTCTTTTGATGGGGAACATGGTTGGTTCAATGTTCTTGCTATTGTGAACAATGCTGTGATAAACATACATGTGCAAGTATCTTTTTTATAGAGTGATTTGAATTCTTCTGGGTATAGTCCCAGTAGGGGTATTGTGTGGTCATATGGAATGTCAATTTTTTGAACTTTTAGGAATGGCCACACTGTTTTCCACAGAGGCTGTATTTGTTTACACTCCCACCAACAGTGTAGAAGTGTTCCCTTTCACCACATCCTCTCCTGCATCCGTTATTTTTTGAGTTATTGTTGATGGTCATTCTGACTGACTTAGGTGGTGTCTCAACAAAGTTTTAATTTGCATTTCTTTGATGATTAGTGAGGCTGAGCCTTTTTTCATGTCTATGTTGGTTGCTCATATGTTTTATTTTGAGAACTGTCTATTCATATCTTTTGCCCACTTTAAATGGAGCTGCTTGCTTTTTTCTTTTCAGCACATTTGAGTTCCTTGTAGACCCTGGAAGTTAGGACTTTGTCATACATACAGTTGGCAAATACTTTTTCCCAGTCTGTGTGCTGTCTCCCTGCTTTCCTGACAAATTCTTTGACTTTGCAGAAGCTTGTCAGTTTGATTAAGTCCCACTTGCCTATCTTATCTGTTATGGCATGGACCCTTGGGGTTTTGATCAGCAATTGGTTACCAGTTCCAATTTACAAAAGAGTGTTTCCTGCATTTTCTAAGGTTCCTATAGTTTGGGGTTTTACATTTAGGTCTCTGTTCCATGTAGAGTTGATTTTTGTCTATGGAGATAGGTAGGCATCCTGTTTCAATCATCTGCACGTGGTCAGCCAGTTTTCCCAGCACCATTTACTGCATAGGTCCTCCTACCTATCAACTTCTCACTTTCATAGTTTCTAATGCAAAGTGTGTTGTCATCCTTATGCTTTTTCCTTTTTGCGTAATGTGAGTTCACATTCATAGATATTATTTGTTGGGGTTTCAGCACACTTTTCTGGGGAAAATGACTCAACCCACTGTCCCCATTCTTGAATATCTCCAGCAGTGGAGTCCATTACAATATTCTGGGATGCAAGCCTCCCATCTACCTTCCCCAAATCCTCATGATCATTTAAGGATAGTACAGTCTAATAATTGTTTCCTGCCCTGCTGATTTTCAGTGATGAAGAAGCCAATAGAAAAAGGAAAAATTTATCTTCAAGTGTAGGGTATTCCTTTTTTGTTTCTGTTTAAATTCCCAACTGAAAATTTTCTCATTAAAAATGCAAGATGTTCACATTTTTCAAGTATGTCATTTAAAGATTTTTTTTAGATATCACTTATTATACTCACCATTTTCCCTCAGAATCTGTGAATTTTACCAACCAAAGCACAGCATAATTTATTGTCTACAAACATGCATATCTATATCAGTTTCATCAGTATCTTCTATTTATATCAGCTATACCTACATGTATTACAGTAAAAAAAAAATCCAAATTGCACAATGTGTCATCTCAAAGCTAGTAATTACATCCATTTTTAAGTGGTCACTCTAGTGCTCTATCAGCCCCAGCAGCACCAACCACTGTGATGTATGTACTCCCATCTCAGGTCATCCCCAGGGTATTATCTGGCTTTGTTATCATTGTCCCATTGATTTTAGGGATAACTGAATCCTTTGATCTGAGGATAAGTCATGGGATATTCCATTTAAATACATCAGATATTCTGAGTTTATAGAGAGTGGTGCTTTGAGCTCAAACCAATATTCAGTACATGCATTTATCTCAATGACAATTTGCTGTCGGTTCCTGGGTAGAATGTGTTCCATGTAATGTGGTTGCTACCAGGTGCCCTGCTGGATGGCTCAAACTATGGCATCACATGCAAATCTCTTTGATGATGACAGATGTTCAGCTAGAGTGGTGGCAAAATGACCTTTGGTGAGAGAGAGTCACTTGTCAGGAAGTTGTGTCCATGCATGTCCCCTCTCCTAACTCCATGGTCATTCCATTCATGAGTCCATTCTGCATGCCTTAGAGCCACTGAAATTGAGTTCCACGACTTGAATGCATTAATTATATAATTAATCCATGCCTTTCGGCCACCTCTTGCTGTGGACTGGTCTTCCTTCTCAGACAGAGGTCTTAGGGGGAAGTTAGGAATTTCGCTTGTTCTCGTCCATCCTCAGTCTTGGGCTTTATCTATGTGCTTGGGCCTTGAGGGTGGGGTCTCCCAGTGTTTTTGTTCATCCTGTGCATGGCAGCAAAACTCCACTTTGAGAGTGCAATTAGTTTGGGCAGAGGTTTTCTGTCCCTCCTCTAAAATGTGTGATTCTCTAAAGATATTTATCTTGCATTATGATTTCAAAATTGTTTTCTTCTCTCCACTAGGAGTAGAGTGACCTTTCCATCTACCTTATTTTATCCAGTCACAATGGGTCATTAACTGGGACCGGAGATTGACAGGATTCTCTTACCCTTCCCTTAAGAATTATGGCATTTGCTTTATGTAAGAGATGGATCCTGGAAGGGAGTGTATTTTCAGATCTTACACAGTGAAAGCTAATCATTTCAGCACCACAGATATGGCATCCTCACTTGTCTCAACCTTTATTGTCAATACCCTTTAGAGGTTCATGGAGTAGCATATGTGAGTGTGTACAAACTTCTCCTCCATCTGGGGTCCCAGATGATACTGTGTCTTGAGATGTCAGCAAACATTGACTCCCAAGGAATCATTGCAGTGTTAGCTGATTTCTTCTCTTCAGTGTGTATGGCAGGCAATCAATCTCATGTGCTCTGCATCGGGGAGCCATTCAGTCCATTCCTCTCCCTTTTTAAAAATTATAAAATATGGGGTACAATTCAGGGTTAGTTATGCAAACTTTGATTATGCAGGTACCCTTGTTAATGAGGTATGCCCCTACCTTCTCTAGCAGTTTCCCTCAACTGCCAATCCCACCCCCCTCCCCTGACAGATTTCCACTACTGCCAATCGCTTACATATGGATTTTGCATTTCTTTCTTTCTTGGGATTCACATTACGCAACTGCTCTGAGAGCTTCATTGTTTGATAATCTCAGGATAAGTTATAATTTTAAAGTTTATATTTTATTACTCTTTGTTCGGGTTGAAATAATTGTCAAGAGTTTTATACCTGGAGTAGAAACCTGGATATGAATTCAAATTAACAGACTGATGGATGGGTTTTAGTTTTCATAACATAAAGTGCACCATTTTAAAGTGTAAAATGAATGCTTTTGATGTATTTGTGATGTTATGTAGTCATTACCACTATCTAATTTCATAGTATTTTATAATCACCTCCCAAAACACTTCACACCTATAAGCAATCTCTATCAGTTTTCCCCTTTTCTCCCATTTTAAGCAGTCACTAATTGAATTTGTTTATATGTTTTTGTGGACATTTTATATTAATGGAATCATATATATTTTCTTTTTCTGTCATTATTCATCATAGCCAGTGAGTAGCGGCATCTCAAGTGTCTATCAATTGCTGAATGCAGAGACAAAACTTGGTTTTTCCACACAGTGAAATAATATTAAATCGTAAGTAAAAATAAAGTTCAATTACATAGTATAATATAGGTGGACTCTGCAAAATTATGCTTTTTGAATATGTACTTAAAATAGGAAATTTGTGGCTATTTTTTGGATTAGCCAAATGACTGAGTGTAGCGCCATGGGCTTCATGTCCCTGACTCAGGTGTTGAGTTGGTGCTCATTTAATGCAACAGGTGAAACCAGGGAAGGGGATGGCCTATAACAGGGAGATACTCCAAGCTTGAATTTTTTATTTTTTGCAAAAATGATTATCTGCAAGATGAGCCTTCAAATATATCTCAATTAGATGCTGACCTTGACACCATAAGTTTGATTCACTAATGTACAAAGATCAACATATATTTCCTATGGTTGTGTTGGTAACAGATACAATCCCATCTTCCAGTGCACAAAAGTATGCATCCACCATTTTCCCTAGATCTATGCTTATCCCCAGGTTTTACCTGAAGGAACCTTGATTATCCTGCTATGATGTAGAATATCTCATGTGCCCACTGTACTGATAATATTAATTTAATTGAAATTTGTCAACAGGAAGTAGCAAGTTCTCTGTATATCTCAAGTGATATGTACAGTAGAGAGTACATTTGAAAAATAGCCATAAATATCTCCGGATCTCTCAGTTTATTAAAATTCATGGAAAATGTATTGTTTGAATCATGAATGCATACCCCCTACTAAGGAAAGGAAAACATTGTATTTTATATATTTTATGTGTATTTTAATAATTTTATTATTTTTTCTTTTTAAATTTTTATTTTAAATGATTTTGAGGATGCAGATATGTTTGTTGCATGGATAAAATACATGGTATTAAAGTCTGAGATTTTATTTTATTTTTTGAGTTGGAGTCTCACTCTGTCGCCCAGACTGGAGTGCAGTGGCCACTCCTGGCCACTGCAACCACGAACTGCTGGGCTCTGGCGATCCTTCTGCCTCAGCCTTCCAAGTAGCTGTAATTGCAGGCACACGCTACCACGCCTGGCTAATTTTTTGATTTTATTGTATAGATGAGGTCTTGCCAAGTTGCCCAGGTGGGTTTCGTACCCGCGGGCTCAGGCAATCCACTCACCTTGGTCTCTCAAAGTGCGGATTACAGGCTGAGCCACTGAGCCCAGCCAAGCCTGCGATTTTAGTATAACCATTACCCAAATAATCACACGCCTCACACCTCACATTTCTTGGAGTCTCCAGTTTGTTATTTCCCTCTGCATGTACAAGTGTACACATGGCTCAGCTCCCACTTACAAGTGAGAACATTTAGTATTGATTTTCTCATGCCTGAATTACTTTACTTATGATAAAAGCCGTGAGTCCTACCCATTTACTGCAAAAGGTGTGATTTTATTCTACTGAGTAGTTTTCCTTGGTATACAAATATGTGCCACATTAAAAAAAATCTGCTCATCAGTTGTTTGGCACTTAGTTTGATTCCATTACTTTATATTGTGACTAGTGCTGTAATAAACGTATGAATGCAGATTTTTTGATATAATAACATTTGATACATATTCAAGAGTGGGATTGATGGATTGAATGAGAGTTCTATTTTTATTTCTTTGAGATAACTCCATGTTTTTTTCCATAGAAGTTGTGCTAATTTTCATTCCCACCAACAGTGTATAATCATTCCCTTTTCTCTGGACCCTCACCAACATCTGTTGTATTTTTTTTTTTTTTTGTGCCAATTCCTTTCTTTTTTTTTTTTTCATTAATCAGTATTTTTTTATTATGGTTTTGTGTGGTACAGTTAAGGGTTAGGTGTACAATGACGTTTCATTCAGGCAC
>NW_007247350.1:0-2141 GCF_000164805.1 Carlito syrichta
TATAAATATTTTTTGAACACTTGAGAACAAATTGGCGATAGTATACTGACCAGTAACTGATAGGATCCTGAAATAAAGCAATGAATAGGTTAAGGACTTGATACTGAAGCCTTTTTGGAAGTGAAAAACCTTTAGCTATTAAAAGAAAATTATGGGCTAAATTGGTTAAAACATTTTAGGAATGAAGAAGAATATAAGGAAAGAAGCAAGCATTTCCATGTAGTTTCAGAAAATTGAAATTAAAAGTGTGAGATGTGGGATTATCGATGTTAGCACTAAGAGATGTCTAGTTTTGAAGTCCCTTAATGATAGAATGCAACTATTGAAAAGGAGAAAAGATACACCATGAAGCTAGGTTATGTGTCTTTCTTGTCCCTCACATCCTTTGCTTTTTACTACTTATCCCCCATGCCTGCCTTTCCCCTGCTACCCGTAGCTAAACATTAGACAGGATTTGCACCAAACAAGAAATATTCCTTTCTCAAGAACCCTGGTTATGCTATCTAAGCTAATACATTGAGTTAGTACGTTGGATACCTAGGCACTGGACTGGGTGCTAAAAACTCAGATAAATGAGATCTGCTTTTGATCTTTAGGGGCTTACATCTAGTGAGAGAAGTGTCATTTTAAAATAAATTATAGGCCGAGCTCAGTGGCTCAGCCTGTAATCCCAGCACTTTGGGAAGCCAAAGCAAGTGGGTTGCCTGAGCCTGCGGGTTGGAGACCAGCCCAGACAACTTGGCGAGACCTCCCTCTACAATAAATTTTTTTAAAAATTAGCTGGGCGTGGTAGCGGGCATCTGTAGTTCTGGCTACTTGGAAGGCTGAGGCGGAAGGATTGCTGGAGCCCAGCAGGTCAACACAGGGGTGGCCGTGAGCGTGCCACTGCACCCCAGCTTGGGCAACCAGGTGAGACTCCAACTCAAAAAAACATTTTTATATATATGTAATAATATATAAATAAATAAATTATACTCTTATTAGTCTAGTTTTTTTTAATGGTTCTGGATATTAAAAATATTCCAGAGCAAAGATAGTTTTCATAATATCTACAACATGCGTTTTTACAAGTTAAAATTATTTCCTCATAGTTTATATAATCTTCACATTGGGTGAATAACTATAGGAGGCATTACTCTGGCCAGCAGTGAATGACATCACCTGATTTATAGTGTACTTATTACTTTGGTAGACATGCTATGTGGTAATAAACTGTCATCTAAAAAGTAAGCCAATGAAGTCTTCTGTTCTTAGTCTGTACATTCTCTAGTAGTGGCCCCTTTTGGTACTTTACATTTTTTTCTTTAGTTATGATTTTGTTCCAGTAGCTTGTCATCTAGACTGAACTATATCATTTGTCCCAGATCTGCCTTGCATATATATTGACTTCGATATGGTCAGAAATAATAATCTCAGAATGTTAGACTGCCCCAGTAGACAAAAAGACTGAAATATGTTGTGTTTTACAGTGTTAGATAAATCAGACTAGTAATTTTCTATTTGAGATAACTAAACCAAAGGGAAAGTAATTAAGAGATTACTGTGTATTTTGTGAGAACTAGTTGCATTTCAGAAACCTATTATATAGGCAAGATTAGAAAGCAAATCATTAACTGTGAAATCACAGAGCCAAGTATAGAGAATAATGAAGTAACTAAAAAACTGAGTTTCTGGAGCCAACAAGCATGAGTTAGAACCTGATACATGGTAGTAAGTACTCAACAATGTTAACCCTCATTACCATTACTTTTACCAACATCATCATCATAAGTTTTTATAACAAAATCACTGTAGTTCAACTCTAATATTTTAGCACATTAATAAATTAAGAAATCTTTTTGCCTGTGTGGTTTCTATTTTAGAAATTCCAGAAACTATAGAATTGAAATAGAGAATTACAGGAATCATGTCCATGTGGTTTCCTGTAGATAATTTAGAAAACTGTTCACCAAGTGCCACCTGCACTAGATCCTTTAGATGTGCTATCTTGTAACAGAGATAATACTTACACTATAGGGCCGGCTTGGTGGCTCAGCCTATAATCCCAGCACTTGGGAGGCTGAGGCAAGTGGATTGCCTGAGCCTGTGGGTTCGAGACCCACCTGGGCACTTGGCGAGACCTCGTCTCTACAATAAATCAA
>NW_007247350.1:2535-23706 GCF_000164805.1 Carlito syrichta
ATTTATCTCAACAAGGAAAAAAATAATCTAATTGGGAATATAAAATGAATATAAATATTTTTTGAACACTTGAGAACAAATTGGCGATAGTATACTGAAAACTATCTTGGGATCCTGAAATAAAGGATGCTGAAATAAAGCAATGAATAGGTTAAGGACTTGATACTGCCCAGGCTGGTCTCGAACCCTCGGGCTCAGGCAGTCCACTCGCCTCAGCCCCCTAAGGTGCTGGGATGACAGGCTGAGCCACCAAGCCTGCCGGCTCTCACTCCTTCTGTTCCATTGTAGCTCGCAGCTACCATTCTCATTTTTGTTTACCTCTACCTGAGGTAAACTGTGTTAACACTGTTTCCCTGTCTGATGGTAATCCTTATGGGATAAGTTTTTTTTTTTTTAAATAACTTAGGAATGTAAGTCATCCCTTTTGATACTCCAGTCCATCTAGTCTGTGGTATGTATGTACAGTTGGTAAATGTTGTTCCATAACCCTTAGCTGGCTCTAAAGAACATAGATCTAAAGTGATTATGCTGTTGCCAGCTTCTCAGGAAGGCCTATTGGCAGTGTTAACTGCTCATGCTTAAAAAGTTTATGGAGACCAGAAATGTTAACATTTGCAAGGTTTTGAAAAACCTTTTTTTCTTTAAATTGTCTTTCAAATTTCAGGTTTCACTGCCTCAAGGTTCTCAAGGAATTGCCCATCAGACTTATCAACAGCCTGTTATGTTCTCTAACCAGTCTAATCAAGGATCTATGCCCACAACAGGAATGCCCGTTTACTATAGTGTCATTCCACCTGGTCAACAAAATAATTTAAGGTGAGTATGACTAAGAAATCTAATCCTCTAGCTTCTTCTTACTTACTAGGATTATGGTCTGTTGCTAGTTTCAGAGTTGACTAAGGGGCATTACCTAAGGTCATTCTCTAATGTAGACTAGAAAGACTATATTATAGTCTATTTTTAAAATATTTATTTTAGTAAATACAGTAAAGTAAAGCACTTCATGTATAGACTAAAAGAGAGTCCAGTCTTTCTCGTGCCTAAAAATTAGGCCAATCTCCTTTTATTCACCCAAATGGAGTACTAGTTGGCCATAGGCCTTGGAGACTAGAGCATTTATTTGTTAATATTTAAGATTTTTGTAGGAGTCTGAGGAGATTGTTTCTCCTGTATATAACCTTAGAGCAAAATATCTTACTGGAATATTTCAGGCACCGGAGAGCTCGTTTTTCTCCAGCAGGCATGTAAGAAGTAAATGACAGTACTGTGTAAAAGCAAGTTGTAAAGTATTCCATCAGCTGCCTAAAGTTGGAAAAGCAGAAGTTTCTGATAAGTTTAAAGTGTTAAAAATACTAATCTTCATTTGAATTGGGTCTCTTTAGTTCATTGTTCATAATGTATTACAAAGTCATTCTTTTATTCTCATGACATCCCTGTTACCAGTCAGGTTTATTCTGCATACACACAGCAAACCAAGCACTGTGGCGACAGGTTTTACAAAAGAAAAGATTTTATTTACTGGCCTGCCATGCAAGGAGACAGCTGAACAAATCTCAAATCTGCCTCTCTAAAAATAGGGCTTGGAGATACTTATGGGATAGAAAGCGGTGCGGTCTAAAATGTGTAGAAAGGTGGTTGGTAGGTAGGAAAGGTGAGGTAATTGAGGTTTCTGCACAAGCATAATTGTGCTATGTGGGTCTTCTTTGACATGTGCGGAAAATGACAGTGTAAGCATGACCTGAGGGAGGAGTTTTTGGTCCTCTGTCACTTTTTGGGCACCCATGCAAAAAAGGTTACTCTTCAGGCCCATACGAAGCGTCAGTGGTCTCAACCAGCTTTAACTGTATGAGAACTGCCCCCTAGTTCCTGAGAAACAACTTTAAGCACCTGTTACTATAGTGATCCACAGTCAGAGGGGTCATCTGTAAGAAAGCTAACAGGAGTTTAGTTATGTATTGTTGGCTACATGACTTGCTAGTGGGAATGTTAGGATTAACTAGAAGTAAGGATTAAAAGCAAGCCAGGTGGGTTAACCTCGGCATGCTTAATTAGATTAGCCTTTAGTTTTTGCCAGTGAGGTTGCCAGAGGGACAGCTGTGCTCTGTTTAAGAATGGGGACCTAAGTTATCATCACTGCTAAGAAGTCACCCAGTTATGGTTGCATATGGCATTTGGGGGTGAAGAAGGGATTGAATGCCCTGTTGTATTGGAATCCCTGTTGGAAAATAGGGACCTGGTTCTGATTTTATTTGTTGTCAGAACCCCCACTTCACTTCACCCCCACCCCCTAAGAGGAAGAACTCATAAGTATTACCCCTCCCTTTCTGTCTCCATGGCTGCCATTATTCAGGTGCATAATTGAGGAGGCCCAGCCTTTTTTTTTTTTTTTTAATCAGTGTCCTACTCTGTAACCCAGGCTGGAGTGCATGATCAAGCTCACCACAGCCTTAACCACCTGGGCTCAGGTGATCCTTCTGCCTTAGCCTCTCAAGTAGCTGAGACTAGAGGCACATACCACCAGGCCTGGCTAGTTTTTTGATTGATAGAATGATCGTTTCATTGATTTTCAGAAACGAGGTCTTGCTATGTTGCCCAGGCTGGACTTGAACTCCCAGGCTCAAGCAGTCCTCTGTCTCAGCCTTCCAAAGTGCTAGGATTAGAGGCATGAGCCACCACGCCTGGCTGGCCCAGGCTTTTTAAATGGCAAGTTGGTTGTGAATCTCTCGGGCTACTTTGTAATTTTATATTATACTGAGGCTCAGCTCTTTTGAGTACAGATGCTGTTGATGAAAATAGAAATTACTGGGTTAAATTTTTCATTTGGTGGCTTATACTTATAATCTTAGCACTTTAGGAAGCCAAGGCGAGAAGACTGCCTGAGCCCAGGAGTTTGAGATCAGCCTGGGCAACATGGCGAGATCTTGTCCCTACAATGAATCAAAAAGGTAGCCAGGCATGGTGGCACACACCTGCAGTATCAGCTACTTGGTAGGCTGAGGTGGAAGGATCACCTGAACCCAGCAGGTCAAGGTTGCGGTAGCCGTGAGCATGCCCCTGTACTCCAACCTGGGTGACAGAGTGAGACTCTGAATCCAAAAAAAAAAAAAAAAATGTGTTTTTTATTTGTTGCATGAGTTTAAATTTTATAAATAAAAAGAAAATACTATGAATGTGAGCCTTATTTCCTAATATATTTAAGTTTGGGATCTAGAATGGCAATGTACTTTCTGAATTATCATTTAGAGATAGAATTCTGCACTAAAGTAGGTGAAATGAAGGATGAGGAAATTGCTAACTTATCTTTTTTTGAGCCAAAGTTTGACCTTTTATTTATCAGAGAAAATTTCCAAAGTAATCATTTCTATGTAGGACAGAAACTGAGAGAAATAGGTACTAAGTTTTTTCTGAGGGCCTACATGCTGGGAAGAGGGCTTTCATGAGGGAAGGTGATCAAGCATACAAGAACTTGTATAAAATGGCTCAGGCTTTAAAGTTTTCCCATATTTATTAAATTTGTCAATCCCTTAAACAAAAAAAGATAGCATATGCTTGATTGCCGAAGGAGCTGAGGATTGTGGAGACCAGTGAAAGAGCAAAAGTCTTTACTGTAGTCAGCTTTATTTTAAGTATAATGGCAGAATCCAAAAGCTGTTAAGTGGGTGCTGATGACTACACTTTGGAAAGAACCATAGTTTTAGTCCCTGGGCCTGCTTCTGCAATGAAAATTTAAAAATTGGAGGACTCGCCTTGGCCTGAGGAATAGCCTGGAGCATAGCAATTAAAAGATAGTTGAGATTCCCCAACAACCTCCAGTGTGAATCTTGATAAAATCTTTGGAATTACAGTTTAGGGCCATGGCCCAGTTGAGGCAGATAAACTTGAAATAAACTAGTTGGCAGTGGTGATTGGTCACCATTTAACCAATTAGCATTGCTCTATTCCAACTATAGATGTGAGGAATGAATGTGGTGTACATAAAGCAGGGAATGTGTATTTTGTCTGACTTACATGCTAGCACCTTTTGGACTAGTTACTTGGTAGGAAGTCATGAACAGAATTAATTAAAATTGGGTGGAAAAAATGTAATTAACAGCATTTTTTTTAAATGTAGTAACATTCTTTACAGAAAATTTTATTTCTTTACAGAAAATTTTATTTCTGCTTGTGGGCAGTAGTTAATAGATAAATCACCATAATACTTCAAATTTACTAGGAATTATTGAAAGATCAACTATTGATAATCTTTATTAATCAGATAATTGAATTACCATCTAAGGGCTGATATATAGAGACAGTTCCTTTGTAATTAGAGCTAGTAGCTTGTACAAATTGTTTTTACCTTACATATTTCAGTATATTTACATGAAAAGCAGAGGTGTAGTGCCTGACGTAGAGTAGGAGCGTGGTATATCTATACTGAATGAACACATCTTAAATGACAAAAGCCAGCTTGCACATATGTATATGCATGGATATGTCATTAATTATTGGCCTTAATTTGATTTTATTTCTATAACCTGTATATACTTTTAAAATATTTTATCAAGGCGGTCTCGGTGGCTCAGCCTGTAATCCCGCGCTTTGGGAGGCTGAGGTGAGTGGATTGCCTGAGCCCACGGGTTCGAGACCCACCTGGGCAACTTGGCGAGACCTCATCTCTACAATAAATCAAAAATTAGTCGGGCGTGGTAGCGTGCACCTGTAGTTCCAACTACTTGGAAGGCTGAGGCGGAAGCATCGCCGGAGCCCAGCAGGTCTAGGCTGCGGTGACCGGGAGCGGCCACTGCACTCTAGTCTGGGCGACAGAGTGAGACTCCAACTCAAAAAAATAAAAATAAATAAAAAATAAAATAAATGATCAGTATTTTTTAAAATTACAAAATAAATATGCTGTTGAAGCAATACAAAGGTTTGTGAATGGACAGCTCATTCCTGGGTAACCAGCATTACAAGCTAGTGTGTGTTCAGTTGCATTGGCCCCCTGTTGTACAAACAATACACATATACAAAAATGATAGTAGGTTTTAGTGAAATACACACTATCTTGCATTCTTTTCTTACGATATTGTGAACATCTCATTAGTATGTATTAATCTAAAACATTTTTGTCTCTAATTTCTCTCAAAGAGAATTTTATATAAACAGGAATATGTCATACAATTTTTTTATTGTTCTACCCCTTTCTCTCCTCACAACCCTGCCACCTGGGCCACTTCCCATGCACACAAGCTAATTAACCCATGTTTCTCTCCTGGTTTGTATCCTTCCTCACTTTTCCCCTTGTGTTTATTCATATACTAACACAGATATGGTATGGCAACATGAGCAAGATTAACTGGCGCACACACACATGCATACACATGCAAAATTGAGTTTATAAATGGCTTTAAATACAAAATGTCTACAACTTGGTTTTGTTCTTTTCTATGACCATATCATGTTTGACATGTGGTGAGAAAATTTAATCTATTCGCTTACAGTATTACAACTGATACACTGGATTTTTTTTTCTGCCAATGTTTATTTTATTTCAACCACACTGTACTTGTAACTGCGTGACTGATTGGTGAGTCTTCTGCCATTTTCTCAGATATGTAAATAAGAAATTTCTTCAAATATGTGCTATATTTCTTGAGACTCTTCCATGGAATCTCACTGATCTGATGTCAGGTCATGAGTTGATATGAATAAGCTAATTTTTTACATAACTGAACATTATGCCATCAGGCATTAGTTATTGTGTAGCATGATGTGGTTAGAAAAAACATAGGCTTTGGAATCAAACAAACCTGTCTTCAACCCAGTGTGACCTTAGACAAGTTACTCTGTCTTTTTCTACCTTGGCTTTCTCATTTGTAAAATAGAAATAATACCTCACAGGACTGGAGTAAAAAATTGCTGTCTAGGACTTTGTGTATGGAAATTCAAAATTTGCAAACCATATATCTGCTAAGAAGTTTATCTGCTATTCAAAATATAGAAGGAACTCCCACAATCCAGTAGCAAAAAAACAAATAACATGACCAAAAAAATAGGCAAAGGACTTAAATAGAAATTTCTCCAAAGAAGACATACAAATGGGAAACAGGTCTGTGAAAAGATGCTTGACATCACTAATCATCAGAGGAATGCAAAGCAAAACCACAATGAGCTATCACCTCATTATTAGAATGGTTTTGATTTTTTTTAATAAAAAAAAAGGATAGCAAGGATTGGCAAGGATGTAGAGAAAAGGAAATTCTTGTATACTATTGGCAGGAATGCAAAATGGTACAGCCACTATGGAACACAGTATAGAGATTCCTCAAAAAATTAAAAATAGAACTATAATTTCACCCAGCAATTCCAAATACTTCTAGGTATTTGTCCAGAATAATTGAAATCATGATCTCAAAGAGATATTTGTGCTCCCATGTTCATTGCAACATTATTCATAGTAGCCAAGATGTGGAAACATCTAAATGTTAATTGATGGCTGAGTGAATAAAGAAAATGTGGTGTATACATACTACACTAGGACGTTATTCAGCCTTTAAAAACAAGGAAATCTTGCACTATATTACAACATGGATGAGCCAAGAGGAGATCATGCTAAGAAAAATAAGCCAGTCACAGAAGGACATATACTGCCTTATTCCATAGTATGAGATCTCTTAAATATTAGACTTGTAGAAGCAGAGGGTAGAGTGTTTGTCAGGGACTAGGGAGTGAGAAAGATGGGGAGTCAGTATTCAGTGGATACCAAGTTTCATTTATGCAAGATGAATAAATTCTGGAGATCTGCTGTACAACATTGTGCCTATATATAATGATACTATATTATAACTTAAAATTTTGTTAAAAGGATACCACAGATTTTTTTAAACGATTATAGTGGCCAGGCTCGGTGGCTCAGCCGGTAATCCCAGCTCTTTGGGAGGCCGAGGTGAGCAGATTGCCTGAGCCCGCGGGTTCATGACCCGCCTGGGCAACTTGGCAAGACCTCATCTCTACAATAATAAATCAAAAATTAGCCAGGCGTGGTAGCGCATGCCTGTAGTTCCAGCTACTTGGAAGGCTGAGGCAGAAGGATCACCGGAGCCCAGCAGGTCGAGGCTGCGGTGGCCGGGAGCAGCCACTGCACTCCAGTCTGGGCGACAGAGTGAGACTCCAACTCAAAAAAAAAAAAAAAGATTATAGTGTCTTTGAGGAATTTGAGACTTTTGTTTTAATAGGTCACATTTCTTTAGTACTTAACTCAGTTCTGAGTGCTGTACCGGGTCATCGTGATGACTAGATACTTCTACAAAAAATGAAAGCTGGACGAAACCCCAGAACATCGTTAGTTTATCCTTAAAGCAACAAATATTTTTATTTTGGTTGTTATTCCCAATTAGACTAACTATAATAAATGTGAATTTCTTTACTGTGACTTTTTTGTGATTTATCCATTTTTTTATGTGACCTGAATCTGCATCATTGTTCTTTTCTGGTTTGCCAAACCAATACTTCTTCAAAGACATTACCTTTTTTGATTGAAGAAAATGTATCTCTTTGTTTACTTCATTTAATTTGAAATCTACGTTTTTACAAGAACACTTAACTGAGAAAGGAAGAATATATCGATTCTTCACAGTCACATAAAGACAAGTATTTGCAGCAGATCCTCATTATTGTGGATTTTGTATTTGCAAATTTGCTTATGTACTAAAATTTATTTGTAACACCAAAATTGATAAGCTCTTGCACTTTCTTCTTCGTTCATGGACAGCTTCAGAGTAGCCAGAAATTTGAGTCGTCAGGAAAGCACATTCCCAACTGAGGTCAAACAAGGCACACTGTCGCCTCCCTGTTTCAGTTCACCTATTGTAAACATGTTCTTTTCACAGTCTCTTTAGTGCCACGTTGTTCATATTTTTTTGCTTTTTGTTTAAAATGACCCTCAAACATAATGCTGAATTTCTTCCTTGTGTTTCTAGCTCAACAATGCTCTTGTTGTGTGTTTAGGCATCAGTTATATTGCTGTTGACCATAAGTTCAGCTAATGAATCAACAATTCGGTACATCCACAAAAAGAAAGAGGAAATGAACAAATGTGTATGTGAGGCCACTATGGACAGTGCTAAATTAACATCAAAAATGCATGCTGAAGTTATAGAAAAGATGAAATGGTGGATAAATTTGTGGATTTGTGAGATGATAAGTGAGTTTATTTTTCTTGTTGTGGGGGTGTTTTTTCTGTTCATCTGACTTCTCAACATGATGACCCAGTTTTTTAAAGGCATAGTAGACAGCATTGTTGTGAGACTGGCAGCCAATTTATGATCATGTTACCCAGGATCAGGAAGATGTAAAACACTTCTCAAGTAGTCTCTTATCAAGAAATACTAGATATAATTAATTGCTATAGGAAATATATATTAATAAGATGTCTTTAAACAGAAATACACATACAAAGGTTATATACTCATCAACTGGCAAAATACTATAACCCAAGATTTTTAGGAACCTAACCATTTTGCAATGGTTTAGTATTACTAACTCAGTACACATGTGACAATAGATTGTAACTGCTACAGATACCAAAAATTGATTGAATTTTGTTTCTGGTGCTATATTAGGCACTATAAAAGTATACCGATACAGTAACTATGTAAAAGTTCATATTCTTACTGAGTTTTAGTCATTTCCATTGCTAAATCTAACTAAAGTGTGATGTTCAAGTAAAGGATATAAAATTTGACAAGTCTATAGCTTTTGTTTATCAGAACAGTAAAAATTTTTTCTTTCTAATGCCAGAGACTCAATTCAGCAATAATTTACATATTTAAACATATTTAGATATGGGAGAAAGCTAGAACTAATCTTTTCTTTAAGTAGCTTCAGTTTTTAAGGAAAGTTATAACTATGCATATGAAACAAAATGATGCAAGATTAATATAAGGAAGGACTAATTTGAAAGTAATAAGGAGCAAAACATATGTCTAGACACTAAGCATTTTGCTAACTGATCAGTATGTTGCCTTAACATTGTAATTTGAAACCTACTACCTATTCAACATTTTCTTCACCTCCAGTTTTATTCATACTAAATAATGTTTTTACTACAGAAAGCTTACAAATGCAAATAACCTTTATTTCAAATTTTTTTCTTGACTGGGAATGGTGGCTCACACCTGTATTTTGGGAGGCCAAGGAAGAGAAGGATTGCTTGAGCCCAGGAGATCAGCCTAGCCAATGTAGCAAGACCCTGTTTCTACAAAAATTGTGAAAATTAAGCAAGATGGTGCTCACCTACAGTCTCAGCTACTCAGGAGGCTGAGGCAAAAGGATTATCTGAGCCAGGAAGTCGAGGCTGTAGTAAGTCATGTTGTGCCACTGTACTCCAGCCTGGATGACAGAGTGAGATCCTGACTCAAAAAAATAATTTTTTTTCTTGCCCAATGTTTTACAGTTCTAGAATCTCATTTGTCATCACACTGTCCTAACAGGATAAGTAAGTGTTTATTTTACATGTAGACACTGAAATACAGAGAAGATTAACCATATAATTGAGCCTGAAAGTCTGAACTTATTTCCTAATTTCTAGCAGCCTACCTTGTTAATATGGCATTTACCAGTGGTTCTTAATCTTTGCACCATGTTAGGATGACTTTTGGAGCTCTTAAAGCATACCAGTCCAACCCTACATAGTCTCAATTAGTTTGGACCTGATCTTAAACCTGAACATCCTTATTTTTTTCAAAGCTTTCCAAGTGATTGTGGTGGGTACCAAGAAATTGAAACTCAGTTTCAACTAGATGGACCAGCCCTCTAGTGTTGTTTTCATCCATGACTTCAGCTGTCCACAAGTAACTATAACTGAGTAGTATTTTACACATTTGCAGTAAAATCATAATGTCTGTCACTGTTTATTAGTAGATTTTCATCTGAAATCCAGGATCTCAACACAAAATTGTATGAATTACTGCATGCTAACATGTTAATAAATTTCTCTTTGTTAGACAGAAAGTATATCTTAAACTCTAGGCTACAAGGTCCTGATCCAAACAGTTTTATGTTTTAGATACTAAATGGATTGTAATAATCTTCACTCCAATACAAGATTATAAGTAATAAAACTCCTATAAGAACACTAAGTGAACCTTTGTTCGATAAATGTCTTACTTAACTTGAGTTGCTTAGCAACCCTGTATTCTTGCAGAGGCTCCTTGTGCAGGGTAGAATTTGAATTATTATTTTTACCTTCAACTTAGCCTTTCAGTTATCATTGAGGCAACTTAGTATTTGGTTTGGATCGTGTTGTTACATATCACTATAAAGATTGAGCAACCTGGTATAAGTCACGTGTCCTGTCACTTTCAGGGAACAGTATACTAGCCAGGGATACTGGTGTTGCAACTCATGAGATTTTTCTTAGTCCTTTGTATAGAGAGAAAATTAGTTTGACACCTGCAGTGTCTTCAAAAGTAGCAAGAGAGTTGGGTATCTTCAAAATGCTCTCACTTTAGTGATTTTCCTCCTCCTATTTATCTTTCATTTTCCCCATTTTTATCTTGAAACTCAAAAGAATAATATACCTTTCTCTTTGATCTGTAATCTCAAAGGGCTAGCATACATAAAAAGGAACTTGAAAAGACTACAGAGTAATTTTTTTTTAAAGCTTCACAGAATATGAAAGTATTTTTTTAAAAAAAAACCTCTACTGGTCTTTTCCCTTTTTCCTCTCCACAGTCTGTTTTTCCTCATTTTTATATCCTAATATTATTTTAGTGTCCTCTTTGTCCACTTCTGATACCTCTCTTGGGTTCATTTAATTCTCCTAAGCTTCTAGTTTTACATTTTTTATTTACCTCAGCTGTCCTTTAAAATAATTGTTGCTAATAAAGTCTGTCAATCTTAACTGTATCTGTTGGTGAAGTTTCATTTCTTTTGTTATTAAAAAGGAAGTTACTAACAGCTTAGAGAAACAAAATGTAGTAAAGAATAAAATTTCAATTACACATTATAGATCTCTGCTATACATCATTGTGCTTATGAATAACAATACAATATTGAACACTTAAAAATCTGTTACGGTAGAGCTCATTTATTTTAAATTTTTGTGGTTTTATTTTTTTTATTTTAAAGATCTGAGGTATAATTTAGGGTTAGGTATACAAATGTTCATTATACATGTACCCTTGTTGATGAGGTATGCCCCCGATCTCATGTTAAGTGTTCTTGCGACAATAAAAATTTTTTTTTAACTGAGCAAACCAATATGCTCTACAGCTTACCTGTACTGAAAACCTATGTGTGATTTTGTAGCATAACAGAATAGATGAAGAAGTATATAATTGTGGAAGGACTGAAATGCAAAGGAAAAAAGCTGCTTTTGCTACTAAAACATTGTCTTTTCAGAGCACTCCTTTCTACTTTAGTGTATATAAAAGTTTAGTTTTTGCTTTTTTTTTAACCATTTTTATAGGCATGTATTTATTGGCAAAATTGTATTAGTAAGTTGTTTCACTGACAAAAAACAACGTTGAAGGAGGAAGGTGCAGTAGCTACTTCATTTTGGTTAACTCACCAAAAATGAGTAATAATAGTAATACTCTGGGTTAAAATTACATCATTTAAATAGATACCTTTAAAGAATATGAGCCGGGTTCGGTGGCTCAGCCTGTAATCCCGTGCCTTTGGGAGGCTGAGGTGAGTGGATTGCCTGAGTCCGCGGGTTCGAGACCCGCCTGGGCAGCAAGACCTCATCTCTACAATAAATCAAAAAAAAATCAGCCGGGCATGGTAACGCATGCCTGTAATTCCGGCTACTGGGAAGGCCGAGGCGGAAGGATCGCCGGAGCCCAGCAGGTCGAGGCTGCAGTGGCCGGGAGCGGCCACTGCACTCCAATCTGGGCAACAGAGTGAGACTCGAATTCAAAAAAAAAAAAACAAGAATATGAGAGAGAGGTGACATTTCATGCAAAAATTCTTTATATTATGCATAAGTAAACTGGTATACAGAGTTTGCGGTGCTTCACCAGCCTTTCCCAATGAGCTTTTATTGTTGAAAAATATCCAGAGTGTTTCTCTTACATCTATATTTTGTCATTAAAACAGTCTTTTCTCTATTAACCTTGTTTGGGTCTTTCTGGTTTTATGTATTATTCATATACATATTTATAGTCATTGCAAAAAATTTGAAATTTCAAGTGTGAAAAAACAATCAGCTACAATCTCAGCACCCAGAAATAATCAGATAAACTTTTATGTACTTCACTCATGTCATTTTTCAGTGCACACATATATTTGAACTATGTTAGGAATCGATTTTAACCTTGTATTTTCTACTTCTTAAAAATTGCATTATTAATTTAGAAGCTTTACTTTTAAAATACAACCATATATAAATAAATGGAGGAAAATACTGAAGCTCTGCCTTTTTAATCTACTGTCCTTTCTGAAAAGCAATCACTATTGACCAATATAACCACGGTTTAGATTTTGGTGTGTATCTTTCTAACAGTTTCACATTTTTAAGTAGATATGTGAAGAACTTGTGACTTGGGGTGGGTGGGTTGGCAGGGTTTGTTTTTGTGAGGTGGAGAGATTAGTGATGTTTTTATTTGTGTCATATGGAATCTATTAGTGTTTTATTCTGCAGCTTGCTTTTTTATTAAACATAATGCTAAAACATTTTTCCATAAAGTGTCTGAATTATTCCTTTTAAGTTGGAATACAGAGAAATTAGCTTGAGCTGCAAAGGTCTGGCTAAGGAATGTATATTTTAGTTGCTTAGCAATATTAAGTAATTGTGGTTTCTGAAATATAAATGTGATATAGTAAACTGTATCTTTAAAAAAAACTAGTTCAATGGCAGTTTTTGAAATAGATTTGAAGTAGGAAGAGACCATAGGGAGAAGGACTTTGTAATACATGCATCAAGTGGTGGGATCCTCTGCTGTGGTGATAGCAGTAGGAAGGGGATTGGTCTGAGATGTACTTTGAAAGAAGAAATAAAGCTAAATGAAGATTAAAGAAAGATTTTAATTTCTTAATGGGAAATGCCCTACTAGCAACTCTAGAGTGCTGGGGTTGGAAATGAGTGTAACTGTAATTTGGAAAATCATTTTTTCTGTAACAGATCCAATAGAGAATATTTTAGGCTTTGCAACTCAATATACAAAATTGTGGATACTGTTTAGATATTTATATAACAAGGGAAAAGTTAATTTCTAAAATTTTATTGATAAATTTTTAAATATAATTGAGCACAGTTTTTTTAATAGGTCTACTCACGAGAAGAATGGATTTATTTTGGGTGGTGGGTAGAATTTTACTTAATTGGGGTTCAAAGTTAGCATTTTCTAACCATTCTTCTTGATTAGAAATGTTCATCTGTAAATACCATTCTTACTTGCAGGCAATCCAGAAATAGGCCGTACAGTAGATTTAGCCCATACATCACAATTTGCCAGCTTCTGTACTAGGTGATTGATAGCCAGCAAAAAAAGACCAAGAGGCCAGGCATAGTGGCTCATACCTGTAATCCCTGCACTTTGGGATGCCAAAGAGAGTGAGGGGATTGCTTGAGGTCAGGAGTTGGAGACCAGCCTGGGCAACATAGCAAGAACTCGTCTCTACAAAAAAAAAAAAAAAAAAAAAAAAGCGCTTAAAGATCAAGAGGAAATGGTCAGAAATGAAGGCCAACTGCACAGGAAAAAGGAATGTGGACGCCGACATACAAGGAGATTTCAAACATTAACAGCCACATGTTGGTGGGAAGGAGGGATGAAAACCTTAAAAGGGAAAGAAACAGTAAATGTGACCAAAAGAGATCTTTGATATAATATGTGGTAAAGAACTCTTAAGAAGAAAACAAGTTTAGACAGTTCATAAAGTCCTGTGGATATAAAATCATAGTACTTATTCAAAAAGAATGGTGAACTATTTTGAAAAATAGAAAGGAAAGAACTTATATGAAGGAGAAGTTAAGATTTTTTTTTTAATTGTGGAGTACAATTCAGGGTTAGGTATACAAATATTCATTGTACAGTTACCCTTCACCAGGCAGATTTCGACTACTATCAATCCCACCTCCCCCCCCCCCCCCAGTTTCCCACTACTGTCAATCCTTTTCTTATATTATTGCAGTAGTTGTTCAAGGTCCACTTATGAGTGAGAACATGTGATTCGCAGATCTTTGTTTCTGTGAAAGATCACTCACTATTATTTTTTAACATGGGGGGATAAGGAGTACTTTTCTAAATCATCCCTGCCTACTTTTGAATTACTCTTTAGTTTAGATTTTTACCACTTACATTCCTCAAGTAAGTTTTAAGATTTTCCAAATTGTTTTTCAAAATTCAAAGTGACTTTTTGTACTGCCCAAGATTTTGAATGACTATTCCTAAATTTGCGATTTTAGCCAGGCTCAGTGGCTCATGCCAGTGGTTCAGGACCAGACTGGACCGCTTGGCAAGACCTCATCATGTCTGCAATAATTTTTTTTTTTTAGTTAGCCAGGTGTGGTGGCATGCACCTATAATTCCAGCTTCTTGGAAGGCTGAGGTAGAACGATTGCCTGAGCCTAGCAGATCACGGCTATGGTAGCCATGATCATGCCAATGCACTCCAGCCTGGGCAACAGAGTGAGATTCTGACTCAAACAAAAATAAAAAAGACTTTAGATATTTTTTCAGACCACGAGTAAACTAGATAACAAGCAGAGATAGGCCAACCCATTTACAAAGTAAAAGAGTTGTGAGTTGTGAGTATCCCTCCAGCATATCCTGTATATTTTATTTTGTGAATAATTTCTGGCTCAGGGAGGGGAAACCAAAGCAGAGTCTCTGAGTTAGGAGATGAGGTTGAAATTTAGGGAAGCCAAGGTGGGTTAGAGTTTTCAAGGAAGGATAGTAAAGCGAAGAGAGCTACAGAGAGAGAACTCTGAAGATCTGTGGAAGGACTCTCTTGAGTCTTAGTTCTAACTGATGATTGGTGTATGTATGTGCAAAAACTGCTAGAAGCCAGGAAAAGAACCACTTGCAAGGAGCAGGCATAAAGCCTGGAGCTCACCCAAGCACAGGAGTAGTTTGTAGTCCCACCGACCAGAGTGTCAAAACCTCATAGTACATGAAGCATCATGCAGAGGACTTAAAAGGGTACAGTCTCAGTAATGGGGGAACAGTAGCTCTAGACCAAAGCCTGCTCTGGTCCTGCCTAAAAAACCATAAAAGCAAGACCCAAAAGGATTAAATTGTTTCCAGACAACTTAACCATTGTCCAGAACAAAGCTCAAAAATATTGTATCTAACACTCAACAGGGTTAAATCACAATGCCTGAAATCCTATCAGAAATTACCAAGAAACTGGGTACTGTGGCTCACACCTGTAATCCTGGCACTTTGAGATGTGGAAACAAGAGGATTGCCTGAGCCCATGGGTACGAGAGCAGACTGGGCAACTTGGCAGGACCTTGTCTCTACAATAAATTCAAAACTTAGCCATGCACGGTAGGCATGTGCCTATAGTTCCAGCTACTTGGAAGGATAAGGCAGAAGGATCGCCCGAGCCCAGCAGTGGCCATGAGCGTGCCCCTGCACTCCAACCAGGGCAACAGGGTGAGACTCTAACTCATTATTTTAAAAAATTACCTGGCTGGGTTCGGTGGCTCAGCCTGTAATCCCAGCACTTTGGGAGACCGAGGCGAGTGGATTGCCTGAACCCACGGGTTTGAGACCAACCCAGGCAATTTGGCGAGACCTCTCTCTACAATAAATAAAAAAAATTAGCTGGGTGTGGTAGCGTGTGCCTGTAGTTCCAGCTACTTGGAAAGCTGAGGCAGAAGGATTGCCGACACCCAGTAGGTTGGCACTGGGGTGACCGTGAGTGTGCCACTGTACTCCAACCTGGGTGACAGAGTGAGACTCCAACCCAAAAATAAATAAGTAAATAATTGCCAAAAATGCTAAGAAGAATGAAACTAAGACCGATAATGAGGAGAAAAACCAGTGAATTGAAACTGACTGAAACAATGCCAATATAAAAATCAGATGGGAGCCAGGAAGCAGAGGCAAGAGGATTGCCTGAGTCCAGGAGTTTGAGACCAACTTAGACAGCATGGCTATAAATCAAAAAATGGCCCAGGCATGGTTGCCCATGCCTGTGATTCCAGTGGCTTGAAAGGCCCAGGCAGAAGGACTACCTGAACCCAAGAGGTCAAGACTGGCTGTGATCATGCCCTTGCACTCCATGCTGGGTTGCAGAGTGAGACTCTGACTCAAAAAAAAAAAAAATTCCAGGGACAAAGAACAAACTATCATTCAAAGGACCTAATACATACTAGGGGGACCCCAAAAAAGAACCTGAGTTATCTTTTGGAAGGCAAGCCCCATGCAGTACACTTGGAATTTGTTACTCCATATCATACAGGCAACCAAAGTTTTTATCTGGAAGTTTTGAGAAGGTTGCATCACAATTTGTGGAAGAAACAAACAGGTGACTGGTTCTTCCACCTTGACAATGCACCTCACCACACCAACCTGAGTGTTCAGCAATTTTTGACCAAAAATGACATGACCCTCTTGCCCCTCCCTTTGTATACACCCAATCTCACCCAGAGCAACTTTTGTTTTTTGTTTCTCTGGATGAAAATGTCCTCAAAGGGAAATGTTTTGATGTGGAAGAAGTGAAACAAAAAACATCAGAAGCACTAAATAGCATCAAAATTGACAAGCTTAAAAACTGTTTTGAACTGGGCTCGGTGGCTCAGCCTGTAATCCCAGCGCTTTGGGAGGCTGAGGTGAGTGGATTGCCTGAGCCCGCGGGTTCGAGACCCGCCTGGGCAACTTGGCGAGACCTCATCTCTACAATAAGTCAAAAAATTAGCTAGGCGTGGTAGCACACGCCTGTAGTTCCAGCTACTTGGAAGGCTGAGGCAGAAGGATCGCTGGAGCCCAGCAGGTCGAGGCTACGGTGGCCGGGAGCGTACCACTGCACTCCAGTCTGGGCGACAGAGACTACAACTCAAAAAAAAAACAACTGTTTTGAACAGTGGATAAAACATCCCGACAGGTGTATCACATCAAACGGAGAGAACTTTGAAGGTGACTAAAGTCTAATCATGTAAGAATAAATATACAATTTTTTTAAATATAGGGTTTTTTAGGTCCCCTATGTAAGGTGATGATTGAGATTTTTCAAAATTTGATGAAAAGTATAAAACCCACAGATCCCAAAATCTCAGCAAACTCCAAGCAAATGATATTTGGAGGAAACATCTTTAAAAGTTATGAAGAGGGCGACCCCTTCAAGTCTCCTCCCACTGTGGGAGCTTTCTGACCTCTCAATAAATCCTGCTTTCTCAAACAAAAAAAAAAAGTTATAAAGAGAAAATCTTAAAAGCTGCCAGAGCGAAAAAGGTCTCATTACATAGAGAGGAGCAAAGAGATGGATGTCAGCAGACTTCTTGTTAGAAACAATGCAAGCCAGGAAACAGTGGAGCAACATCTTTATTTAAAAAGTGGTGAAAGAAAAAAATAAGCTAACATCCTATACCAGTAAAAATATTTATCAAAGACAAAGATAGGCTGTTTCAAACACATAAAAGCTGAAGGAATGAATGAAAGGCAAGGAAAAGACACACTTAAAAATCAAATCTGGCAGAGGACTCGTGTGGAGAATATATCAAGAATACTCAAATCTTAATAATCAAAAAGACACAGTTTGCTTTAAAAGTTAAACATACACGTACCATGTGATTCAATTATTCCACTTCTAGGTATTTAACTAAGAGAAATGAAAACTGGAACCAACCCAGATGTCCAGCAGCAGGTGAATGGATAAGCAAACCGTGGTATATTCATCAGTGGAATATTACTTAGCGATAAAAAGAATGATCTTTCGATAACAACAACATGGATGAGTCTCATAATCATCCTGAATGACAAAAAAGCCAGACCAAAAAAAAGGTATATATACCATATTATTCCATTTATATAAAAATTATAAGAAATCCAGCCTAACCTCTATTAATAGCAAACAGATCAGTGGTTGCCTGGTGCCAGAGGGCTGGGAAGATTTTACAGGGAAGTCGAGGGTGGGATCACAGAGAGCACAAGGAAACTTTTGGGATTGGTGATAGTTTCATGATTTATACATATGTCAAAACTCAACAGATTGTTTACAGGTTTTTTGCTATCAGTAATACCTCAGTAAACTGTAAAATATTTTAGTCTTTTCTAATAGTTAAAAAACATTTTTAAAAAAATAAGTTAAAGCCGGGTTCGGTGGCTCAGCCTGTAATCCCGCGCCTTTGGGAGGCTGAGGTGAGTGGATTGCCTGAGCCCATGGGTTCGAGACCCGCCTGGGCAGGCGAGACCTCATCTCTACAATAAATCAAAAATTAGCTGGGCGTGGTAGCGCGTGCCTGTAGTTCCAGCTTCTTAGAAAGCTGAGGCGGAAGGATCACCAGAGCCCAGCAGGTCGAGGTTGTGGGGGCCGGGAGCGGCCACTGCACTCCAGTCTGGGCGACAGAGTGAGACTCCAACTCAAAAAAAATTAATAAATAATAATAATAATAATAAGTTAAGTGTAGGCTGGGCACAGTGGCTCACACCTATAATCCCATCACTTAGGGAGGCTGAAGCAAGAGAATCACTTGAGCCCAGGAGTTTGAAACCAGCCTGGGTAACATAGCAAAACCTTGCCTCTACAAAAATAAAAATAATTACCCAGGCATGGTGATATGCCTAGCATGTAGTTCCAGCTAGTCAGGATGCTGAGGTGAGAGGATCACTTGAGCCTAGGAGTTTGAGGCCACCATGAACTGTGATTGTGCCACTGCACTCCTTCATGGGTGACAAAGTGAGACCCTGTCACAAAAAAATAAAAATAAATAGAAAATGCAATTCTTTTCTGATTGCTTTGCTTAGTGAATTTGGATTCAAGATATAAAGTTCATTATCAAAGAGTAGATTAATGTTTTAATGTTTTTTAAATATACAGCTCCATTAAGACAAATATCCAAGACAAATATTCATCAGCAATCCAAGAAATGAGAATTTGTTTTTTGAGTCACCCAGGCTGGAGTGCGGTAGCACATTCACAGCCACTGTAACCTCCATCTGCTGGGCTCAGGCGATCCTTCCGCCTCAGCCTTCCAAATAACTGGAACTGTAGGCGCGTGCCACCATGCCTGACTCATTTTTTGATTTATTGTAGAGACAAGGTCTTGCTATGTTGCCCAGGCTGGTCTCGAACCCATGGGCTCGTAATCCTCTCGCCTCCATCTCCCAAAGTGCTGGGATTACAGGTGAGAGCCAACATGCCTGGCAGAAATGAGAATTAAGATAACTTTAAAATACATAGCAGTATTATGCTTAGAGATTTAAACATTGCTGGTTGCTAGGCATATCACACCTATTTTTGTATAAATTAGTCTGAGGATATTTAACAAAACATAAAATTGCTGTACTTCTAAAATTCTACCTCTAAAATTTTATCAGAGGTAGTCTACCCTGCAAAATTTAAAATGTAGTTAAACAAGTTACAACAGTGCTACTATTAATATGAGAACCTAATAAAAACGATGCAAAAGAAATATGGAGAGCCGGGCTTGGTGATTCAGTGCTTTGGGAGGCTGAGGTGAGTGGATTGCCTGAGCCCACAGGTTCGAGACCCGCCTGGGCAACTTGACGAGACCTCATCTCTACAATAAAATTAGAAAATCAGCTGGGCATGGTAGTGCATGCCTGTAATTCTGGCTACTCAGAAGGCTGAGGCATAAGGATCGCCAGACTCCAGCAGGTCGAGGCTGCAGTGGCCAGGAGCAGTCACTGCACTCCAGTCTGGGCGACAGGGTGAGACTCCAACTCAAAAAATAAAAATAAAAAAAAGGAAATATGGAGTAACTTGAATCGTTTACATTTTCCTTTCTGTTAATTTTTCTGCTGTGCTGATAAAGTTTAATTTAATATATCATAGTGAAACTTTGCTTAGTTGTCACAGACAGTAATGTAGATATTGGGACCAATGAGTTTTGGGGTGTTTGTTCTATTTTAACTGCTCCAGTGTCTAATTCAGAATAAATGTTTGATTCTCAGGCTGTTTTCAGGGAACACTACATACACATGGCTGTTAAGTAATGTTATTAAGTTCAGGAAGATTGCTTAACTGTCATTGACAGTAAGTCACTAGATGGTTTAAAAAGGCAGAAAACCCCTCTACCTATACCATACACAAAAGTCAACTCTAAATGGATCAAAGACCTAAAAGTAAAACCTCAAACTATGAACCTTAGAAAATGCAGAAGACACCCTTATGGAAATTGGAACTGGTAACCAATTCCTGATCAAAACCCCAAGTACTCATGCCATAAGAGATAAGATAGACAAATGGAACCTCATCAAACTGAAAAGCTTCTGCAAAGCAAAAGACACCATCAAGAGAGTAGGAAGATAGCCCACAGAATGGTAAAAAATATTTGCCTGCTGTGTATCTGACAAAAACCTAACATCCAGGATCTACAAGGAACTCAAACGTACCAAAAGAAAAAAAACAAACAGCCCCATTAAAACGTGAATAAAAGACATGAATAGATGTTTCTCAAAAGAAGATATGTAGGCAGCCAACAGACACTCATCAGAGAAATGCAAATCAAAACCACATTGATACCATCTGACCCCAGTAAGAATGGCCATGAGTAATAAAACAAACAACAACAGATGGTGGTGTGGATGAGAAAAAGGAATGCTTCTACACCGCTGGTGGGAATGCAAACTAGTGCAACCTCTTTGGAAAACAGTGTGATGATTTCTAAAAGAACTGAACATTAACCTTCCATGTGACCCAGCAATCCTCCTACTGGGAATATACACGTAGGAACTCAAATCATTCTACAAAAAGATACTTACTTTGGCAAAGTCTCAGGATACAAAATAAATGTACAAAAGACAATCGCATTTCTCTACACCAATAATAAACAAACAGAAACCCAAATAAAAAACACAGTTCCATTCACAATAGCCACAAAAAAAATGAAAATACCTTGGCATCTTCCTAACCAGAGACGTGAAAGACCTTTACAGTGAAAATTACAAAACACTGCTCAAAGAATCAAGCCGACATGAACAAGTGGAAAAATATCCCATGCTCATGGATCGGAAGAATCAACATTGTGAAGATGTCCATCTTACCTAAGGCAATCTA